>NC_057794.1:405639832-405689776 GCF_018294505.1 Triticum aestivum
CTTGCCTAAGTTTGAAAAAATCCTACCGAGTGGAGAGCAATCCTCCCACTCGGGGGCTTAGCTGCAGTCCAGTACTCGCCTAAGGTCTCTCACTTAGAGACTTAGCTGCAGTCCGACACTCGCCTAAGTTTGAAAAAATCCTACCGAGTGGAGAGCGATCCTCCCACTCGGGGGCTTAGCTGCAATCCAGTACTCGCCTAAGTTCTCTCACTTAGAGACTTAGCTGCAGTCCGGCACTCGCCTAAGTTTGGAAAAATCCTACCGAGTAGAAAGCAATCCTCCCACTCGGGGGCTTAGCTGCAGTCCAAGACTCGCCTAAGTACGAAACACATCTCAATCCTCAATGACGACGTGGGGCAGGTCGACTGCCACCTTCTCCTTGGGAGCTTCGCCACAAATACAATGCACGATTCATCCCGCTCTACAGTAACAAAGTGCGGGTCGACTGCCACCTTCTCCTGGAGAGCTTCGCCACAAATACAATGTGCGCTCCGTCCCACTCTGCAGTAACAGGGTGTGGGTCGACCGCCGCCTTCCCCTGGGGAGCTTCGCCACAAATACAAGACATGGGTCGACTGTTTCCCTTTCCTTCGGAGCTGCGCTGTGAATACAAAAGTTGTCTCGAATGAAGAATGGGTTCACTCAGCAGGAGATTCATAAAGATATTCAACGGTAAACCAAGTTCAGGTAAATTCTAAAGGTTCCGGATCACAGATCGAAGTACTCGGTCATGCAGCCCGAAAAATTTTAACAGTTACAAAAACCACTCGGCATTCCGAGGCAAATTTAAGGTGGGACATAAGAGTTTGTTCACTCCGCGGGAGGAGGGCTGGCAGGCTCGACGAACTCATCCAGGTCGACGCCGTCGGCTATCCGAGTGGCTCCAGCGATGAAAGTCTCCATAAAGGTTCGGAAGTCATGCTTCTGGGTGTTGGAGACCTTGATTGCTGCCAGTTTGTCCTGTCGCACCTCCTTGCAGTGGACACGAACCAAAGACAGAGCCACGTCAGCGCCGCACCGAGCAGCAGACTTCTTCCACTCCTGCACTCGGTCTGGGATTTCATTTAGTCGAGTCATCAGGGACTCAAGATCATTTTGGAGCACAGCCTCTGGCCAAAGTGCCGGGTCAATCCGCAACATGGCGACCTTCAGTCGAGCCAAGTAGTCCATGGCACTGTCGATGCGAGATTCCAGACGGAGCAGATTCATGGCAGTTTCATCTTTCACGGGAGAGTTGATTGGATCCAAACCTGGTTCAATCCGCCCAGTCTCCTCCTCAAAGTTCTGGCAAAACTCTGCATTCACGATACAGGGATAAGTCAATTTTCGTACACTAAGTCCACTAAGTCGACACAAAAAAAATCAGTCGGAACAGAATGTGCACCTTCTAGCTTTATGAACAACTTCTTGGCAAGACTTCTCAGATAGCTCTCCAGATCATCCCTCCTGCGAGCAATGCCTTCCATTTTCTCGCCCTGGATGAGATTCGCCTTCTTCCAGCGTGAGCACTCCTTGTTGGAATAATTCAGAGTGGTCTTCAGCCTAGTATTCTCTTCTTCTAACTGGCCGACCGAAGCCAGCTTCTGTTCGGCCAGAGCGGTCTTGTCGTCAGCCTCCTTACGAGCAGCAGCCAAATCCTGATCCTTCTTCGCCAGAGCTTCTCTCAGTTTTTCTGCAAAGAAATGATGATTGATTCAGAAATAGCAGAAGGGTACTCGAGCCTAAAACTGACCAGTCGACAAACTCGTCTTACCAGCGGCACCGTCTCTGACCTTTTGCAGCTCTGTCCTAGCCAACTCCAAGTCAAGGTTCAGTTGAATCCGCTGCTTCTCCAAGTCAGCAAAGCGAGCTCCAAGATCACAAGATTTCTGAAATCAAAGGGGAGAAGTTATTTTTACAGCAAAAAACAACAAAGGCAATAAATACTAAGACTACGGTCGACTGCCCGCAGTCCACCATAGTCTTAGGGACTACACCCAGTGGGTGCACTGTGCGTGCCCCCACCGGTTCTGATCCCACTCGACCGGCCCGCCGAAGTCGAGTCCAAAAAAAAGAAGGCGGAAAGAGAGAAAGTAGAACTCAGACTACAGTCGACTGCCAGCAGTCCACCGTAGTCTCGGGGACTACACCCAGTGGGTGCACTTAGCGTGGCCCCACCGGTTCTGATCCCACACAACCAGACCGAGTGGAAGAGACAAACTACCAGTTTGGTTTATACATTCGGTAAAATACAAAGACTACAGTCGACTGCCAGCAGTCCACTGTAGTCTCGGGGACTACACCCAGTGGGTGCACTCAGCGTGCCCCCACTAGTCCAAAAATTCAATCGACGCACCCAGTGGGTGTACAGATGCAACGATTTTCAGAAAGAATCTTCAGATAGCATATCCTAATAGAACAAACAGCGACCAACTAACCTGAACGTTGCTCTGGAGAGCCGAGCTGGCATCATAGGCGGCTTGGCTGGCATCTCGCACCGTCTTCATCTTCTCCATCATAATGCCCGCCTGGCGTATGGCTTCCCTAGCAGCATTCACCTCGTCCTCTGGGACATGATGGGTCGCAAAAAGTGAAGGCGGGTCGACAGGGGCTCGAGCAGTCGATGAAGAAGGCAGGGCACTCGACAAGTGGCTCGGCGAAGGTAACAGAACCCCGATTGACGTCGCCAGTGTCCTGAACGACTGGTTCCACCCTCGGCGTCGATTGTAGCGCCTTACTTACAGGAGCTCGCCTATTCTTCCTCGTCAACGGGCTCTCGGACTCTTCATCATCATCAGGGAGGTCAATAATGTTGGGAGCTGTGCAAAGTTCAATTGCCAAAATCACGTCACCCAATGAGGCACATTGCAGTTGAATTGACCTAATAAAGATATTATGGCAGAAATCATACCCGGATTAGAAGTGACTGCATCCTCCATCACCTCATCATCATCCCTGTAAGCTGAGGTCCCGGAAGTGGCAGCGCTGACAATTCCAAAGTTCGTCCAATTAAAACAAGAAAAACAAACAGCGCGGAGCGTCGAGTGAATACAAAGAGAGACACTCACGCGGAGGCGACGGGGATATCAATCTTGATCTTCGGCAACGCCTTCCGAGTCCTCGGCTCTTCCACTTTGGGGTGCTTTGGCGCCTTCTCAGTCGGGGTTGGTGAAGAAATCCGAGGACGCTTTGAAGACTGACCAGCCTGAGTAGTTGCCTTGTCGCGGGCACTCGGCCGTTCTTGGTCGAGCTTGGATCGCCTCTCCCTGCGAGGAGGCGACTCGACTTCTTCTCCATCACTTGAGTCGTTGCTTCCTCCATCCCCTTCACCATCGGAAGTCCACTCGCCACTGCCGCCGCCACTCGCCTCGCCTTCCAGTACTTGCTCTTGCTCCCAGTTGGGCATTGAATACATTTCAATAATGGTCTAAAAGGAAGCAGGGAGAACAAAGTCAGTCGATGCAATATAGGCAGCTGCGCTGGTGCATGAGACTGGTTGAAAGAGGGAACTCTCCTGGCTCCCCTGGGATTGTCCTTGTTCCTGGTAATGCCTGACAGCCACTTCTCCAGTGTGTCGTCGTCGACCTCCTCCGGGTGGATCCGAGTGGAGTCTTCAAGACCCGAATACATCCACATCGGATGGTCTCGAGCTTGAAGAGGCTGGATGCGCCGCTGAAGGAAGACCTCCAAGAGATCCATACCACTGACCCCGTCACGAATAAGCTGGACCACTCGATCGACCAACAGCTTCACGTGCGCCTTCTCCTCCGGGAGCACCTTCAAAGGGGAGGGTTTCTCCACTCGGTCCATGGTAAAGGGAGGGAGGCCAGTCGATTGCCCTGGGGTCGACTGGTCTTTACAGTAAAACCAGGTCGACTGCCATCCGCGAACTGAGTCAGGAAGAATCATGGCCAGAAAGGAGCTTTTCCCTCTCGTCTGGATGCCAAGACCCCCACACATCTGGATCACTTGGATCCTCTCATCACTTGGATTAGCCTTTTTCACTGTCTGGGAGCGACAAGTGAAAATATGCTTGAAAAGACCCTAGTGAGGCCGGCAACCCAGGAAATTCTCACACAAAGAAATGAAAGCGGCGAGATAAACGATCGAGTTGGGGGTAAAATGGTGGAGTTGTGCCCCAAAGAAGTTCATAAACCCTAGAAAGAAAGGGTGAGGAGGCAAGGAAAACCCACGGTCGACATGGGTGGCAAGAAGAACACGCTCACCCTCCTGAGGTTGCGGCTCAGATTCCTTCCCCAAAAGCCGCGCTGAGCCATAGGGGATCAGCCCCCCTTCGGCCAGGTCGTCGAGGTCTTCTTGGGTGATCCTCAAGTGGATCCAGTCACCCTGGATCCAACCCTTCGGCAGGCCGGTCCGCGAGGAAGATCTGCCCCGGCTGGTCGCCTTCCCATTCGACCTCGCCATCGCCTTCTTTGCCCGCTCCAGAGCCGTTGTCTTCTCCTTCCCCATTTTCGCCGGCGAGACGCGTACGGAGCGGTGATGCTGGGGCGAGAGCGAGTGCAGCGGAGGGGCGTGAAGAGGAGAAGAGGAAATGGGAACGCACTATTTGGGAGACTCTGGTCCAACGCCTTATATGAGGCCGCTTCCGAGTGGCTGACGGGTAGGCCCAGGTGGCTCTGTCAATTCCCGTAACAATCATGCGCGCGGTACGTGGCGAAAAAGGTGGCGCGGGGATTGAGGCGTCTCCGCTCTATCCCATCCGATTACTGCAGCCTCCCCCGTCCCGCGCGCTTCCCAAAATTCGGATCCCACAAAATCTGCGGGCAGCAAACAAACTTGTCAGACTAAAAGATCTCCTCTGCACCGTCACTCGGAGCCTTACAAGTAAAGAAACTCACTCGACAAAGAATTAAGAATGGATCAAGGCGACTGAAAAGGAAGTTGCTGTCATCACTCAGGTCCGTTGATCCAGAACAAGATATGCTCACGGCATGAAAAACGAGTCGGAGAGGTTCTCAACTCCTTCCCCACTCAAACCTCGATCCATTCGGGGGCTAATGATGAAGCTATGTACCTAGGATAGGGTCATGGACCTGTCCTAACTGCCCTACCCAAGGACATCTCTAGAAGAAACCACCTTTCAATCGACTTGGAGGTGTTCCACTCGACAGACTCGAAGACGCTCGACCAAGAAGCAATCACTCGACCAAGATCCAACCACTCGGTGGCCAGGAGACCTGAAGTCACTCCATACGCTAACGGTCAGTCATTAAGTAGCTTTTATGGTCATCATAGCACTTTATTACTAGCGTTACCAGTAATGCCCTGCCTTAATGTACATTGAACCCTTTGTAACGTGGGCTGGCCGGGGTCCTGGCGCACTCTATATAAGCCACCCCCTCCTCCGAGACAAGGGTTCGCACCTCTGTAATTCATACTCACCTAATCCAGTCGACCGCCTCCGGGCTCCGAGACATAGGGCTATTACTTCCTCCGAGAAGGGCCTGAACTCGTAAACCTTGCGTTCCTACAACTTCTCCACAGCTAAGATCTTGCCTCTCCATACTTACCCCCCTACACTATTGTCAGACTTAGAACCACGACAGTGGACGCATGAGGCTGGGGTGGAGAGGGTGTTTTGGCACCCCCGGAGTATGAATGGGGAAATGGAGGGAGAGAGGAAGGGGGGAACCATGTCTTCTAGGGGCGCTTGTCTCAAATGGGAGGAAATTTACAAACTTAGCTCCTATTTAAAATTTCCTACATCACAGCAATATTAGTCGGTTGGGGATAGGACGGTAATCTCGCATACACCGAATATTTGCCGACGAGAGTTTGTTTTTGGCACTCACCGTGTATGAATTGGGGAGGGAGTCATTTTCGACCGAGGAGTCATTTTTGGGTGAGAGGCGGTTATGTCACGTTTGAGTGAAATTACAAACCTACCCCTATCAAAACCTAAAGAAATCGAGCCGATAGGCTTTGCGTGGCAGGGATAGGCAGTAATTTCCATCTCGCAAATTTTGGTTTCGGGCGGTTACTGTGACTTTCCCCGCTTCGTTCAAATTTTTGTAGAGCAAGAGTGCACGTTTACCGTGCCAACTCAATTCGAATCCAGTTTGTATTCTATTTTTGTTCGGGCAGGATCCATGTTTGATTGGAATAAAATTCTATATACATCATTTTATATATATACTTTCAAAAGCACAACACCCTTTATACATAAATATGGTTTACAAATGGCATGATCTCAGATTCATAAGGTTGTATCCATCTTAATTTGGATTTTTAAATATTTGAAACCACTTTATGTTGAAATCCAATGTATGCATTCCTCGCTAACTGTCTCCAATTAATGTGTGTTTCATGTGGGTTTTTATTTTTTTACTTCTCAAACATGTATAATGTGTTTCACACACGCAACATATAATGTAATCCTGTTTAGACATTAATTGCATATAAACCATGCATTATCTCTAATTAAAGAATCTATGGATCACTAATATTGATAAACTATATAACATTACACGTGTCCCGAAATTCAAATGAATATGCATGTTTGATACACCAATTTGCGTTATGATATTATCGATGTCGTGATCTCCAGTTTAAATATTTGAATCCCCTTTAATCCAGATATTCGTCTCATATAGCTATCACTCATGCTTATATAGGAGTATCTCTCTAGACCTATACGCGTTCATCGTCTCTCGGGTATCTCTCATGCTACCTGTATGTCAACAATGATCTTTTATCTTTGTAACACACTGACGGTACTCTTTCCCTCGACCTCCATCACTCTATCTCTCTCTAAGTATATCTCGCTCCCTGCTATGTGTCTCTAACTATGATTCTCCATGTGAAATCTCTTTCTCTCACACAAACACAAACTTCGTCTCACGGGGTCTCATTTCTCTCTACTATTCCCCTGTATGCCACTTGCACACACCCTCTCACACAGAGATATCTTTTGCTCCTTAGGTATGAGAAGCCACGACTCTTCCTCTTAAATATCTCTTTCTCACAGACAAACACAAACTCTGTCTCGCAGGGTCTCATATCTCTCCACCATTCTCTTGTATATCGCACACACACACTCTCTCTCTCCCTAGAGATATCTTGCGTTCCCTCATATGTCTCTCTAGCTATCACTATCATTGTGAAATATCTTTCTCTCTCATAGACACAAAACTCCGTCTCTTGGGATCTCATTTCTCTCTGATATTTGTTTGTATGTTAGTCACATGCACCCTTTCTCCATCTCTCTCACACCCACACACATAACTCAGCCTTCTGATCCACTCGACTCCTATCTCTAACGCACACTAGCTGGCATCTTTATCTTTCTATTTATCTGTTTCTCCATCAACCTTCTTTCTCGCCCTCACTCTTGCTTCCTATCACGCACACTATGTATGTTTCTCTCTACATGCAGTCAAGTGCCCTCTTTTTATCTTCCTCTCACACACACATAACTTCACCCTCTGAACCACCCGACGGTCATCTCCAACACTCAAACTAGCCGATGTCCCTCTAGCTAGCATTTCCATCTCTATATCTATCTGTAGTTTCTCCGTCAACATTTCTTTCTCGCACACACTCTTGCTTCCTATCACCCACACTATATATGTCTCTCCATACATGCATTTATTGGTTGATCTCTTTTGCACAATCGTTGTGTCTCACTCCCTCTGCTCGACATAGATGCATGCTCCAGCCCACACCACTATCTCTTAAAGATAAAAACACATGCTCAATTGTCGGGCCTTCTTCCCTGCACTCTCACATGCATGCATATTGTCATACCGATCCGTCTCTCCCATGTCGTTGATCTTATGACTTATGTATTCTTTCTTTTATTTCAATCATGCGCGCGCGCACACACACATCCACCTATACATGTATACCTCTCACACATGCACGTTCAAGGTCTCTATGTCTCCATCATAGTTAATTACTCTCAACCCTAACGCCACATCGAATCGTTCTCTTCTTCTGTGCACATAACTTCCGTCTGGATGGGTAAAACACACACTCACACTTAACAATCTCCTTCTAGCTACCCCCCTCTCACTCTTCCCCTATATCCCCGAAACTAATAAGACCATCCCTTCGTTTAATTCCCGCCTACATGCACCATCGATATATAGTAGTCTTCCTCGGTGTCTCTCAAACAAACAAGTTCTGTCGATGTCGACTCCTCTCACACGCACACACCTTCTCTTCCCTCTCTACGGGCCTTTTCTCTCTCGCAACCCATCGTTGGTGGCCTCTGCCATATACATCACCTCTCTATGATGAAGCCACGCACACTTAAATTACATCCGCCACTGAGGACCCCGTGTCACACACACACCCCACACCCCCACACACACATGCATGCACCCACTGTCGGTGTCAAAACGGCGGATCTTGGGTAGGGGGTCCCGTACTGTGCGTCTAGGCCGGATGGTAACAGGAGACAGGGGACACTTTGTTTTACCCAGGTTCGGGCCCTCTCGATGGAGGTAATGCCCTACTCCTGCTTGATTAATATTGATGATATGGGTAGTACAAGAGTAGATCTACCACGAGATCAAGCAGGCTAAACCCTAGAAGCTAGCCTATGGTATGATTGTTGTGTATGGAGTTGATTGCCTATGGACTACAACCCTCCGGTTTATATAGACACCGGATAGGGTTAGGGTTACACAGAGTCGGTTACAATGGTAGGAGATCTTGAATATCCACATCGCCAAGCTTGCCTCCCACGCCAAGGAAAGTCCCATCCGGACACGGGACGAAGTCTTCTTGTATCTTCATAGTCCAGGAGTCCGGCTGAAGGTATAGTCCGGCTACCCAAACACCCCCTAATCCAGGACTCCCTCAGTAGCCCCTGAACCAGACTTCAATGACGACGAGTTCGGCACGCAAATTGTCTTCGGCATTGCAAGGCGGGTTCCTCCTCCAAGTCCTTCATAGAAGATTGTAAACACCAAGAGTAGTGTCCGGCTCTGCAAAATAAGTTTCCACATATTGCCATAGAGAGAACAATATTGACACAAATCAAATCTGCTGACGTATTCCGCAGTGCGCTATCACACTACGGCCAAGTCCTTTACTTGAATCATTTTTACTTTTCCACCTCAGCATGTTTTGTGAGGCGGTTTCCTTGGCACGTCTTGTCAAAGCAGAGATCGTGTACCCCCTTTACGAGATTCTCATCAATACGGACGTGGGTAACCCTAACCGCGCCATTTATCATGGTGCTTGGGAGGCAAGCGAGTTTTACCAGGCTGGCGGGGACGCACAACCGCATCCGCCCATATAAGGGGATAAGGATCCACCTTTTTACATACGTCTTCTTCCTCCTTTGCCTGTCCATCTCCTGCGCACTCGAGCTCCAGCGCCCAAGCCCGCACTTCCCACCTCAACCTTCTCCAGCAATGTCCAGAGCGGGAGGCAAGTGGATGGTCTCCTCCGTCACGGAGGGCGACGTCAAAAAGCTAAGGAAGGCCGGATACTTGTCCAAAGACATCGCGCACCGGCTTCCCGAGGAAGGGCAGCTTCTCCCCACCCCAAGGCCCCATGAGAGGGTAGTATTCCTTCCCCACTTCCTCCGCGGACTGGGCTTTCCACTTAACGCATTCGTCCGGGGGCTCATGTTCTACTACGGCTTGGATTTTCACGATCTGGCCCCGAACTTCATCCTCAACATCTCGGCGTTTACCGTCGTGTGCGAGGCTTTCCTCCGCGTCCGCCCCCATTTCGGCCTCTGGCTCAAGACCTTCAACGTCAAGCCCAAGGTGGTGCGCGGCAACCAGGCGGAGTGCGGAGGCGCCATGGCGGGCAAGATTGCCAATGTCGTGTGGTTCGAGGGATCCTTCGAAGAGACCCTAAAGGGGTGGCAAGCCGGGTGGTTCTACATCACCAAGCTACGCAATCCGAAATGGATCGCAGCCCCTAAGTTCCGATCCGGACCTCCCACGCGGCTCATGTCCTAGAAAGAGACGGGCCTATCATGGGGCAACGAGAAAGAGGTGACCGGACTGAAGACATGCATCCAGTCTCTGGTAAACAAGTCAATCAGGCTTGTAAATGTAGTCCAGGTCATGCTCGTTCGCCGAATCTTCCCGTGTCAACAACGGGACTTTACTCTGTGGGAGTTCGACCCGACACGACACCGAACCCTTAACAGGCTCTTCGACACGACGTATGAAGACATCTAGAAGGCGCTAATCAAAGGTGCCGAGGCTCCCGCATCTGCTTCCGAGGACCGCGGATACAGCTCGCAGTGTCACGCTAGCGAGGTAAGCTATTTTCACCTTTTACAGGATGTTCGGCTTTTTTCATAGTTTAACTCTATGCGGGATCTAAACTCCCTTACCTTTGACAGGCTTGGCGGGCGGTATCCGGACCGATTAACTGTCCGGCTCCGTTGCCCGAAGATCCAGCCCCAGCTCTACTAGTGAAGCTGCTGGCTCCGGCGCCTTATGTGGTGCCGGAAAAGAAGGCTAAGAAGAAGAAGACCACGGGGACTCGAAAGAGTACCCGCAACAGGGTCCTGTCGGACTCGTCATCCGACGAGTCCGAGACACCCTCCTCCCGTGAAAACGAGGAGGAGGAAGAAGAAAGCTCTCCCCCACAGCGGAGGGAGGAAAGAAAAGGAAGGCTGCCCCAAGGGGGAAGGCCGAAGGGTCCAAGAAGAGGAAGACCCCTCCACCGGACTACGCCCCCGATACCGACGAGGACGAAAAGGAGTGGCCGGACAGGGCCAGGCGTCCGGCGAAATCGTAAGTGTTCGGATACCAGAGTAACTCATGATATTCCATTTGTTGCACAGCTTTCCCTAATGTCGGATATAATCATGCAGCCCGCCCCAGGCCGAACTCAACGAGTCGTCGAGTGGCTCCCTGGATTCATCGGACGTGAACTCAGTTCCGCCTGTTGTCTCCCCCCGCACTGCGGATGACGCCGAAGTGGCGTCGCAACGAGCTTCGGGGCAGGAGGAGGTGGTCCTGGAGGAGCCGCAAGGCGACCTCCCGGACTCCAGGAGTAAAGGGGACAAGACCCCCAGGGCTCCAAGTCCGGCTTTATGCCGGACACTGTGCCGGAATCTTCAACAGTTCCGGACCGCGGTAGGCGAACTCCTTCCAAGAGGAGCAAGCCTTCTGAGCCGGCGGCCTCCGTCCAACCGGAGGTGCCGGACAATCTGGTCGAGGTGCTTGACGGCGCCTCCATCGACGAGGAGCACTGTACTATTATGAGTACGGTGATCCAGAAGGTTCAGTCTGCCAAGAGCGGACTGACTGAAGCTTGCGCTAGCCTTCTAACAGGCTTTGAGGTAAGTAAAAAATGTAAAAATATTACCGCATAGATAGTAGCCCCTGATGCTTTGTTTGGCGTTCGGAAAGAAGAGCCGAATAGAGGATCTAGTAAATTTCGCAGGAGTCTAACAAAAAGAGTCAATATGCGTATGCAGGCTTCGCTGCTAGCCACTGCCGCACTGACTGCAGAGGTGGGTGCCCTGAAATAGGGCCTCGAGCGGACCGAGCAAGAGCTCGGACTTTGCAAACGGTAGCTCGAGGAGAAAGAAGGTAAGAAATACCTTACAAAAAAGTGCCTATAGAGAGGCTTGATTGCAAAAAATAACAGCATTGCACTGCTTGTTATAGGGGCCACGACTAAGGTGGCGACCCTCAAGCAGGCGCTGTCCGAGGCCAAAAATAAAATGGCCGCGGAGCGCACCGCGCGAGAGAAACTTGGGGCTCAGGTCGGCAAGGTGCAGCAAGAGCTTCAGGTTCTCATGAAAAAACATGAGAGTTTGGAGCTTGAGTCAAAGATCCAAGCCTCCGAGCTCGCGACGGTCCTTGAGACTGCCAAGTCTGCCAAGGCCGAAGCCCAAAAGGCCCTCCAAGAGTTGGAGGAAGTGAAAAAGATAGCAGCAGGTAAGGCATTCTTCATGCAAAGCAGAAATATAAAAGTAAACTACTTGTTACTTACTCGAATCCGGAGCTCTCCAGGGGCATTCGCAGATCTTCCCCGCAGTGTATCCGACGCCGCCGCATTCTACCGAGCTGAAGAGGGCAGCTCGACAGAGAAGGTGTTCTGGTCTCAGTATGCTGAGGCCGGACATCCTGTGCCCTTGAGCGACCAGCTGAAACAGCTGGTCGAGCTCCACAAGGCGGCCGAACAGGCCATGAAAGGCTTCATAGTTCGGCTGTGGCCCGGAGAGGCCCTGCATGGGAGCTACTTCGGGCTGGTGCGGCGGCTGGTGGAGGCCTGTCCAAGGCTCGAGGTCATCAAGCGGTCCGTCTGCATCGAAGGAGCCCGTAGGGCCCTTGCCCGTGCGAAGGTGCACTGGGGTAAGCTGGACGGTGAGAAGCTTGTGAGGGACGGGCCGCCGCCGGGGAAGGAGCATCACAAGCCCGAGAACTATTACAAGGATGTTCTTGCAGGTGCCCGCCTTGTGGCGGATGAATGTACCAAGGATGTAATTTTTGAATAAACTTGCTCGTTTTTATCCTGTGCGGTGAAAACTTGTTCATATGCGCTAAGCAATGCTTATTGAATTTAAAATACTATTTTCTGTGCGGCCGTTTATCAAAAATTGAGAGATGGCCAGTCGTCGGCTTCTGCCCCCATGCCACTAGTGCTGGGGTGTTCGGTGATAAACCTGTACACTCTTTTCCCCATGTTTGGGTCCTTCGAGGGAGGCACTCATCATGACGAACCAGGCAATCGGACTATAATGCTTGAACACTCTCACTTAGCCATAGAACTTTATAATTTTAAATTTCGGCGAAGCCCCTAGTTCGGAAGACCGAGTTTGGGGCGCTATCCACGCCTTGGCTGGGGTTATCCAGCTCCTCGCTCGAAGCGGCATAAGTCTTTAGGAACTCGAAAAACCTCTCGAACAGCGACCGGTCTCTCGCCTCATCATGACAGTCAGTTTTAGCTTTCTCCACTGAGGTGCTTAACCCAGCTCAACTGGGGCACAATCGCAGTGGTTCTCCTAGTGCTACCTTAGCCGATATAGCGGAACGTAAGGCACCAAAACATAGGAGCCGGGCAAACCCAACTATTGACCCAAATCATGATTCGGAGCCGATGCATATAGTGCTATAAGTTTGGGGTGCCGCACTTGTGAAAGTGTACGGACTTCTCACGCCATGTTAAAGGGTACTGAAGCCCTGGCGTACTTGCCGTACCACAGTGTACGGGTGCAACATGTCATAAATGAACATATATAAAAGAGAGTAATGCAAAAAATAGACAAAAAGCTATGCATTGTTTATAGAGAGGCTATTTATCAAAGCCGAACGATACAAATAGTGCGGTAAGCAAAAGATATTGGACTATTCAGTATGTCCTGACCAGGGGCAGGCCGCGGAATTGAATTTAAAACAAGTATACCGCTCGTAACAGAGACCACATGGGAGTTCCATAATGCGGCATGGCTTGTCTGCCTCCCTGGATCTTGCGTCATTTGTGCGGCAGTCGAATTGCCGAACAGGTCGTCCGAAGTATGGAGTCCTGAAATTAAGAAAAAAAAAGAATCCAGTAGCCCCTAGTACGTTTTAAGCCGTATTTTGGGCGTGCCGTTATTGTGCCCCTTCCCCTGTGCCCATGGTATTTCCAGGGCGTAGTTACGTACGCGAGGTACTGGTTTCGCTATGTTGCGAAAGCTGGGGTTGGGGCGGCATTGCTACGCTTGCTCAGAGCGTGCCAGGCGGTCCTGCTGTGGATTACTCCGGGCGCGCTTGGCAGTGTCTAGCTTTTTAATGGCCGGACTGGAGAATTGCCTGAGAAGGCTACTTTGTACCTCTGCTGCGAGAGCCGCCGTATGCTCCTCCGTACGGAGGGAGCGTTCGGTGTTTCCGTTGACCATAATTACTCCTCGAGGGCCTGGCATCTTGAGCTTGAGATATGCATAGTGCGGCACCTCATTGAACTTTGCGAATGCGATTCGTCCGAGCAGGGTGTGACAGCCACTGCGAAACGGGACTATATCAAAGATTAACTCTTCGCTTCGGAAATTGTTCGGGGATCCGAAGACCACGTCAAGTGTTACTGAGCCTGTACAGTTGGCTTCTACACCTGGTATAACGCCTTTAAAGGTCGTTCTTGTGGGTTTAATCCTTGAGGGATCTATGCCCATTTTCCGCACTGTATCCTGATAAAGTAGGTTCAGGCTACTGCCGCCGTCCATGAGGACTCTTGTGAGATGAAATCCGTCGATGATTGGGTCGAGAACCAACGCGGCAAAGCCGCCATGACGGATGCTAGTGGGATGGTCCCTTCGATCAAAAGTGATCGGGCAGGAGGACCATGGGTTGGACTTTGGGGCGACTGGCTCCATCGCGTATACGTCCCGTAGCGCACGCTTCCGCTCCCGCTTGGGAATCTGGGTTGCGTATATCATGTTCACCATCCGCACTTGTGGGGGAAAGCCCTTTTGTCCATTGTTGTTCGGCGGCTTGGGCTCCTCGTCGTCGCTGTGCAGCCCCTTGTCTCTGTTTTCGGCCCTTAACTTGCCTGCCTGCTTGAACACCCAACAATCCCTGTTAGTGTGATTGGCTGGCCTTTCGGGGGTGCCATGTATCTGGCACAAGCGATCAAGTATTCGGTCCAAACTGGATGGGCCCTGAGTATTCTTTTTGAATGGCTTTTTCCGCTGACCGGATTTATAGCCTTTGAATCCGGCATTGACTGCCGTGTCTTCATTGCTGTCGTTGTTAACCCGGCGCTTTTGCTTATTTCGACGTGTCCTGCCACTTTTGTCCTTGGTATCCGAATTACCAGGGTTCTTCGATAAGTTGTTACCGTGAGCTAGCCATCTGTCTTCTCCCGCGCAAATTCGGGTCATGAGTGTCGTGAGGGCAGCCATGGATTTCGGCTTTTCCTATCCCAGGTGCCGGGCAAGCCACTCGTCGCGGATGTTATGTTTGAAGGCTGCTAGGGCCTCTGCGTCCGGACAGTCGACTATCTGGTTTTTCTTTGTTAGGAACCGTGTCCAGAATTGTCTGGCCGATTCTTCTGGCTGCTGAATTATGTGGCTTAAGTCGTTGGCGTCCGGCAGTCGCACATAAGTGCCCTGGAAGTTGTCGAGGAATGCGGCTTCCAGGTCCTCCCAAGAACCGATTGAGTCTGCTGGCAGGCTATTGAGCCAATGCCGGGCTGGTCCTTTAAGTTTGAGTGGGAGGTATTTGATGGCGTGTAGATCATCGCTGCGTGCCATGTGGATGTGAAGGAGATAATCCTCTATCCATACCGCCGGGTCTGTTGTGCCATCGTATGATTCGATGTTTACGGGTTTGAAACCCTCTGGGATTTTATGATCCATTACTTCATCCGTGAAGCATAGCGGGTGTGCGGCGCCTCTGTACTGGGCTATATCACGACGCAGCTCGGAAGAGCTATGTCTGTTGTGTTCGGCCCGGCCGAATTTGTTGTATCCGGAGTGAAGATCATTGTCACATGCCGTAGGGCGCCTGCGCGATCCGTAGATCGATCTTGTTTGTCTTGCCTTATCCTCCAATATGTCTCGCAGGTCGGGCGCATTTTCCCATGCCTTAGTTGAGCGGTGTCGGGGCATGTCTTGGGTGGTGGGCCGACAGGCCTCTCTGTCACGGCCGCGAGGTGGCCGGTCTGCCATGTCATGCGCTGGTGATGTAGGTGCTTCCTCCTCTGATCGGGGTAGCGGCCTGCGCTTCAGGTAACTCTTGGAGGGGCGTTCGAGTTCGTACTCTTCGGCCGCAAGGTCTTCAGTCCATCTGTCAGCTAGCAATTCTTGGGCAGCTCTAAGTTGTTGCTACTTTTTCTTGAGGCTGCTTGCCATAGCTAAAAGCCTGCTTTTAAAACGCTCTTGTTCGACGGGGTCTGATGGTATGACGAATTCGTCGTCATCGAGGCTAGCCTCGTCTTCGGAGGGAGGCGTATAGTTATCATCCTCGACCTCTCGGTCTGCCACTCTTTCATGAGGGCTGGTTTCTCCATCTTCCTGTGCCGAATTTTTCTGAGGTGGGTGTTCTTCGGCGCTATCCGGGGTAGTATTATCTCCCGTGCCGGAATCACCGTTCTTTGCTTTGGCGGGATTTAGAGCGGCGCCGCTGACGCCGGCGCTTTTGCTATTTCTTGGGGGCGTCATCCCCCACTGTTCCATCGCCATCTTCATCTTTTGGAGTATCCACTATATATGTCATATGACGAGGTGGCCTTCCAGCACCGTACAGGTGCTGGTTCTTGTTTGTCTCCTGCATCATCATCCATGCCATCGATGTCTTCGGAATCGAAGTCAAGCGTGTCGGTTAAGTCGTCGACAGTTGCTAAGGGCGAGTGCTGAAAGATGTCCGCGGCGGTGAACTCCATGATCGGCGCCCAATCGGCGGTGAACTCCATGAGGGGCGCGGGGGGCTCGGAGAGGAATCTGGATCCTCGGAGTCACGGGCCATGCGGAGTGCGGGGCTGGAGTTCGGCTCAATCGCCCCTGAGATTGCAGCCCCTGAGGCAGCGTCTAACCGCTGATCCTCGATCGGTGTAGTAGGCTCCGAATCAATGGTCGGAACCGATGCGTGTGCGGCCTCCAAGGCGCTGTTCGGTGGCAGAGCTATATCATGCCCATCGAGACAGTGCGGCGCGCTTGGCTGTGGCTCGAATCCGTCGAAGATCAAGTCCCCGCGGATGTCAGCCATGTAGTTTAGGCTTCCAAACCTGACTTGATGGCCAGGGGCGTAGCTTTCGATCTGCTCAAGGTGGCCAAGCGGATTGGCCCGCAGTGCGAAGCCGCCGAAGACGAAGATCTGTCCGGGGAGAAAAGTCTCACCCTAGACTGCATCGTTGTTGATGATCGAAGGAGCCATCGGGCCTAAAAGCGACGACACAGAGGAACTCTCAATGAAAGCACCAATGTCGGTGTCAAAACCGGCGGATCTCAGGTAGGGGGTCCCGAACTATGCGTCTAGGCCGGATGGTAACAGGAGACAGGGGACACTTTGTTTTACCCAGGTTCGGGCCCTCTCGATGGAGGTAATGCCCTACTCCTGCTTGATTAATATTGATGATATGGGTAGTACAAGAGTAGATCTACCACGAGATCAAGGAGGCTAAACCCTAGAAGCTAGCCTATGGTATGATTGTTGTGTATGGAGTTGATTGCCTACGGACTACAACGCTCCGGTTTATATAGACACCGGATAGGGTTAGGGTTACACAAAGTCGGTTACAATGGTAGGAGATCTTGAATATCCGCATCGCCAAGCTTGCCTCCCACGCCAAGGAATGTCCCATCCGGACACGGGACGAAGTCTTCTTGTATCTTCATAGTCCAGGAGTCCGGCTGAAGGTATAGTCCGGCTACCCGAAGACCCCCTAATCTAGGACTCCCTCAGTAGCCCCTGAACCAGGCTTCAATGACGACGAGTCCGGCGCGCAAATTGTCTTCGGCATTGCAAGGCGGGTTCCTCCTCCAAGTCATTCGTAGAAGATTGTAAACACACACGTGTGCACCCACCCACCCACCCCCAGACACACACGCACACACTAAGACTCCATCTCACACACACATGCTCTAGGCGGAGCATTTGTTCCTACCACCCTTCATCCAACCTTACCCGTATGATAAACAATCACCTTAATTTCCTTGTATAACATGGACAAATTCTACTTTATGTTAGTAGTTAGCAAACTTATCATCTCTACTCTTATAAAAAACTGAGTTGGTGATGATGGTGTGCCTGCCATCTTGTAATATAGACCGTCCAATCTATATCTGATGGATAGAAAGCAAACTATGATAATTTTACAAAAGATACCCGCACCTCTGTCCACATCCTTATCTCCCACAACCTCATTGCTGAGCAATTAAAAAAGGAAGTCTCTGGAACAATCTATCTCTCAGAATGTCACACACACACACACACATCAGTTACGTGACACCCACTTAAGCAGACACGTATGTTACAATTTGTGCACCCACGGGTACACGTGATGGTGTGTATTTATTTAAGCCGGACGGTGAACCCAAACATTAGCTGCATTCATTCCCCTCCTGCTGCCTCTTCTCTGGTCGCCGTCACCCGATAGCCATGGCCCGGCCGAAGGTAACGACATACGCCATACTACCGCCGGAGCCGCGCTTTAATCTGGAAATTTTAGTGGTCATGCATGCATCTTTTTGTGCTAGCACTCCTATATAAGGGTTGACCGGTCGCTTCCCACGGACGTGTGTGGGCGGTGGAAGAGGAAGGAGAAGGGAAGCGGGTTGTGGAGTAATGTTTTTACCACAATTTCTTAGGAAACTGAGTGCAATAATTGAGTAATTTTGCAAACTACCAGTACTACACCTGAAATGGTTCAAAACCAATACTCCCTTGCCAGCGCACGCTTCTTGCATGAAACGGTCAGTGTCGCCCTGGAGCATCAGTGCCACATTAATGCCCGACCAGAGCGGAGGCGACCTCTCACTGGTGCCAACTTTGAAGTAGCGCGAGGCCGAGAGAGCGTCGCTTCTCGATGCACGCGACTGCACCACGTCGAGGCTGGCCATAGTTTGGATGAGTCTCCATCGTGGGGAGCCACACTAACTGCGATGATATGGATCGTTCCATCTATGAAGAACACGTGGGACTGGAACTATGAGACAGACATGTACCCAGGAGTGGACGTACGAACCTGAGTAATGTAGCACAGTAAGTGAAGTGGAAAGGCACAAATAGTATGAACATGCGTGGCATATAGGCATTTGTCTACTACGTACCACTAAATGTTGTACGTGCAATGCACGATGATGTTATGGAGTATGTGCCTAAGTACTCTACTACTACTATATTAGTTGGAGGCACATATTTGGTTTTATATTTGTTCACGTGTATGCCCCGAGACCTTCCAACTAGACGTGTATTTCTCTCTGGGTCGCACTTTGTATCTTTCATACCACTAGTACTATTATGTGTGGTCTCTGACCCAAAACTGGAAGAAGTGGAGACGATATACCACGTTGTTCATGTCCCACTCCTTTCGCTAACGTGTGGGACATCTAGCACGTGCCGTGTTTGGCACTCCTTCATCGTAAGAGTTGAAACGCTAGCATTCATCAGAAAAAATATATAAATCAGCAGTGATACTATACCACGCGGTTTCCTTGCTCCTCGATATCGGAAAGAATACTTCCGTCAACATGTGGGACTTCGACCATCGTGGTCCACTTGCCATGCATGCAGAACTCCAAGGGAGAGTCACCCCGGTCGTCGCACCGTGGAAATAATGACTAATGAGCCGTCAAATCACAGGCCCAACCTTTCCCAGTGTGAAGTTGCTCGGACGAAGGAACCATCATGACTTCGTTGAATTCCGCTTCTTGAAGAAAACTACTGTACCAGGAGTACTGCTAGCTACAATAGTTACTCCAACAGAGGCCTCCCTTCGTTCATAGCATAGGATTTTTATAGGAATATGAAAATCATACGAAGTGATATGACATGCGTCTCAATTCCTATAGAGAAAGAGATGCCATTTGATGCGTAGGATAGGTATTTTCCATTGAGTCTAGGCTAATGTACTGGTAATTTGCTCTAAAAAATATAGTAGTAAATAGTAGTATCGGTGCATGCTCGTACTCATATACAGACACACACACTAACTACTAGTACTACTACCTCTCACATGCTGGCCAGACGCCGTCGTTCTCATTCCTGGCTTTGTCGGCGACACCCCACTGTGCTTGGATCTCTGCCGACCTCTCCGCAGCAGCGCTGTAACACCCACAACGCGGCTATATCTCCCACGTGTCGGGGCACGACTTAGAGGCATAGCCGCATGGTAGGTTTGTCGCAAGAGGGGTAATCTTCACACAATCCCATGTACTAAATAAGAAAGGGATAAAGAGTTGGCTTACAATCGCCACTTCACACAAATACAAGTTAAACATACATCATCCAGAATACAATCAAGGTCCGACTTCGGAACCAAAATAAAAGAAGATAACCCCAATTGCTAGATCCCCGATCGTCCCAACTGGGCACCACTACTGATCAACCGGAAAAGACACAAAACAACGTTCAAGATCTTCATCGAGCTCCCACTTGAGCTGGGTTGCGCCATCTGCACTGGTATCATCGACACCTGCAACTATTTGGAAGTATTTGTGAGTCACGAGGAATCAGCAATCTCACACCCGCGAGATCAAGACTATTTAAGCTTATGGGTAGGAAAGTGTAGTGAGGTGGAGCTGTAGCAAGCACTAAGCATATATGGTGGCTAACTTACGCAAATAAGAGCAAGAAGAGAAGCAACGCAACGGTCGTGAAGCTACAAGTGATCAAGAAGTGATCCTGAAAACTACTTACGTTCAAACATAACACAAGGAACCCTTTACCAAGTATATAGATGCATTTATTAAAAAAGATATATTGTGATATCCCAACAATATCCATGTTCCAAACATGGAACAAACTTCATCTTCACCTGCAACTAGCAACGCTATAAGAGGGCTGAGCAAAAACGGTAACATAGCCAAACAACGGTTTGCTAGGAAAGGTGGGTTAGAGGCTTGACATGGCAATATGGGAGGCATGATATAGCAAGTGGTAGGTAGCGCGACATAGCAATAGAGCGAACAACTAGCAAGCAAAGATAGAAGTGATTTCGAGGGTATGGTCATCTTGCCTGCAGTCCCACAAGGAAGAAGAATGAGTCCATGAAGAAGGCAAACAGACGTAGTCGAACGGATCCTCACAAACGCGACGTTATCGGAACTAACCCGAAGAAGCAACACTAGAAAGAAGTAAACAACATAGTAAACAACCATCACATATTCATGGCGTGATGCATAACCAAGTATGATGTATGTCCGGTTTAATGAGGCATGGCATGGCAAAGTGCACAACCAACACTACAAATTAAGTGGAGCTCAATATGCAACGAGTTGCATATTGACGAAACACAACATCAATTATTTAGTTCTCTCTCGTTTATGTACCCAACAATATTAAATGTTGGTTAGCATGGCAAGAGGTGAAGCATAACAAAACTACCTATCTAGCAACAAGTCCAGAAACTCCTCATGTGCATATTTTAGGTTTGGTACTTGTCGTGGAATTGTCACGGTAGATGTCCTCGTGAAAGGACTTAGTCGTGAGGCCAACGCATATTTGTAGTAACTTGAGAGGGGTTGAACGGGACGAGAGACGCAAGGCTTTTACCAAAGGTTCGGCCCCTCACGGTGGAGGTAAAAGCCTACATCCTGCTTCATTGATATCGATGATGATGATCTCGAATACAAGGGAGCTCTATCTTGAGAGCTATTGAGTTGTCTGTCTAAACCTAACTTGTCCAAAAAACCCTTCCTCTTGGGGTGCCCTTGCCCTCCTTATATAAGTTAGAGGGGCGGGTTACATGTGGAGTCCTATTAGGATTTGGACTAGTCTACCTTCTAATACAAACCGGATACAAGTCTGGGTCTTAACTCCTTGTAAGGTAAATATTCCTCACGCCTTTCCTCTTAAACCGGCCAACCATTAACATAAACCGGCCTTCTGGGCCTTGGGCCTTGTCATTCATCTAACCCGTCCGCCGGGTCACCAGTGTGTCATAATGTTCCGGCGGGTTGCTTGTAAACCGCCAGGTCAGGGCGGGTCGCCAGTGAATCACCAAGTGTAAACCAGGTCTCAAGTAAACCGCCAAGTCCGGTCGGGTCATATTTCCGGGCGGGTCATACCACGGGGTATATCCCTGACATTAGCCCTCAGTTTAGCTTGGATTTATCCATGGTAAACTTATGCTGCAAAATAAACACAAGAACAGATTTGACAGGTTGTGCCCCGGGTTAAGAAATTCTTGTAAACCGGAACCTGAACATCCTTAAGTACTTGTCATTTCCTTCTTCTAGAAAATCCGGGTCAACAGACCAGCTTCATAATCAACTTGCTGCATAAGAAATATTGTAAATCAAGAATCCATTTGAGTCGGCCTTCAGTGCTCTGACTTGACAAAAATATTGGTCTTTGAAATATTCAACTGATATCCAGCCGGCTTGAACATGAAGAACTTGCCGGTTTATGATTACCACCATTGCCGGGTTATAAAAGCTGATAATGCCGGGTCATGGCTGTTATAGACACTGGGTCATGATTGTTACCAACACCGGGTCACAAAATTAACCTTCCTGCTTTGCTCAAAACTGAGAATTTGAAGATGTTCCTCCTTTATATGCAAATTACCTGTAGCCCCCAAGTCTTAAGAGGAGAACATAGTGATAGCTTAAGACTTGCTTCAATATAAATGTTGCAACCTTTGAAGAAATCCAGATTGTTCATCTCAGTCACTAGTCAAAACTGAATATTCCACATATGTAGCCCCCAAGTGTCGGGTTGTCATGCTTGCAGTAGCCTGGGACTTATAATTGACTTTATGCTCATAAAAACTTCAACCAGTATAGCCCGCAAGGGCCGGGTCATTATGCAATAATGAGCAGGGACTTTATAAATACGATCATGTAGACTTGAATCAGCAATGTGTAGCCCCAAAGGGTCGGGTCATTATACAATAATGAGTGATACGTCTCCAATGTATCTATAATTTTTGATTGCTCCATGATATATTATCTACTGTTTTAGACATTATTGGGCTTTATTATCCACTTTTATATTATTTTTGGGACTAACCTATTAACCGGAGGCCCAACCCAGAATTGATGTTTCTTGCCTGTTTTAGGGTTTCGAAGAAAAGGAATATCAAACGGAGTCCAAACGGAATGAAACCTTCGGAAACGTGATTTTCTCATCAGATAAGATCCAGGAGACTTGGACCCTCCATCAAGAAAGCCACAAGGTGGTCACGAGGGTGGAGGGCGCCCCCCTAGGGCGCGCGCCCTGCCTCGTGGGCCCCTTGAAGCTCCACCGACGTACTTCTTCCTCCCATATATATCCATGTATCCCCAAACGATCAGAACGGGAGCCAAAAACCTAATTCCACCGCCGCAACTTTCTGTATCCACGAGATCCCATCTTGGGGCCTATTCCGGAGCTCCGCCGGAGGGGGCATCGATCACGAAGGGCTTCTACATCATCATCCAAGCCCCTCCGTTGAAGTGTGAGTAGTTTACTTCAGACCTACGGGTCCATAGCTAGTAGCTAGATGGATTCTTCTCTCTTTTCGGATCTCAATACAATGTTCTCCCCCTCTCTCATGGAGATCTATTCGATGTAATCTTCTTTTTGCGGTGTGTTTGTTGAGATCGATGAATTGTGGGTTTATGATCCAGTCTATCTATGAATAATATTTGAATCTTCTCTGAATTCTTTTATGTATGATTGGTTATCTTAGCAAGTCTCTTCGAATTATCAGTTTGGTTTGGCCTACTAGATTGGTTTTTCTTGCCCTGGGAGAAGTGCTTAGCTTTGGGTTCAATCTTGCGGTGTCCTTTCCCAGTGACAGAAGGGGCAGCAAGGCACGTATTGTATTGTTTCCATCAAGGATAACAAGATGTTCTTTTATCATATTGCATGAAATTATCCCTCTACATCATGTCATCTTGCTTAAGGCATTGCTCTGTTTTTAACTTAATACTCTAGATGCATGTTGAATAGCGGTCGATGAGTGGAGTAATAGTAGTAGATGCAGAATCGTTTCGGTCTTCTTGTCTCGGACATGATGCCTATATACATGATCATACCTAGATATTCTCATAACTATGCTCAATTCTGTCAATTGCTCAACAGTAATTTGTTCACCCACCGTAGAATACTTATGCTCTTGAGAGAAGCCACTAGTGAAACCTATGGCCCCCGGGTCTCTTTCTCATCATATCAATCTCCATCACTTTATTATTGCTTTGCTTTTACTTATTACTTTGCATCTCTATACCAAAAATACCAAAAATATTATTTATCATCTCTATCAGATCTCACTTTCATAAGTGACCGTGAAGGGATTGACAACCCCTAAGCGTGTTGGTTGCGTTGAGCTATTGTTTTTGTGTAGGTACGAGGGACTCGAGCGTAGTATCCTACTGGATTGATACCTTGGTTCTCAAAAACTGAGGGAAATACTTACGCTACTTTGCTGCACCATCCCTTCCTCTTCGGGGAAATCCAACGCAGTGCTCAAGAGGTAGCACGAAGAATTTCTGGCACCGTTGCCGGGGAGTCTGCGCAAAAGTCAACATACCAAGTACCCATCACAATCCCTATCTCTCGCATTACATTATTTGCCATTTGCCTCTCGTTTTCCTCTCCCCCACTTCACCCTTGCCGTTTTATTCGCCCTCTCTCTCTATCCTCCCTCTCTATTTGCCTCTTTTTGCCCGTTTGCTTTTTGTTTGCTCGTGTGTTAGTTTGCTAGCTTGTCGTTATGTCAAGTCCTTTACCTTCTACCTCTATGTCTGAAATTGGGGAAATTATTGTCGATATGGATAATAATAATATCAAGAAAAATTCTGATGCTCCTGCTAAAGAACCTACCATCTTTCATACAAAAAAATTCCGTGTTGGTAGTGGCAATATTATTGGAAAAGGAGTTATTCAAGATTTCTTTACTTGTGCCGATGCTTTACCTTCTATGTGTAGTTCTATCCTTCACAGAAGTAGTAGTCTCGCGGATGCTATTGCCATGCTTGTAGTTGAACTTGAAAGACAATTCATGCACATGCATCCTTCCATACAAAGGATTTTTCTGGAATTTTCTAATATTGGGCATTCTTCTGTTAAGCATGTCGTTACTATCTTTTTGGCTCATGAGTTTAGATTCATAATAAAAGAAACCAAAGAAATCTTTGTGCATTATAGGGTGGACGCTTGCCGTCCACCCATAGAGGCTATTCTCTTTGATCAAGAAGAAATAATGTGTTTTCAATCTCTAGACTATGTTGCTTTCAATGAAAATCTTAGAAAAAGGGTTCCTACCAATGTTTTAGTTGATAGAATTTCTGAACTTAATGATGATTTGGCTATTCGAAATAATGAATTAGGATATTCTCTTGAATATAGGCTCACAAAGTTCTGTCAAAAGAATGCTTATAATGATGAATTGGTTGTGCATTATGAAGGACCAAAGGAGGAACCTATACCTCCCAAGGTTGATCTTGGGGACTTTTGTCCCGTTAAATTTAGCCCTTTTGATTACTTTTGCTTGGCTAAAATAAAACTTGCTGCCGAACGTAGAGAATATGAAATGAGTTTAAATAATCTATCTTATTATTATGGCAATACCTGGATCTATTCTTGCTTGTTATGCCTAGCTAGGGGCATTAAACGATAGCGCTTGTTGGGAGGCAACCCGATTTTATTTTTATTCCTTGCTTTTTTTCTCATGTTTAGTAATAAATAAATTATTTAGCCTCTGTTTTGGTTGTGTTTTTTGTTTTTAATTAGTGTTTGTACCAAGTAGAACCGTTGGGTAGACTTGGGGAAAGTCTTGTTGAACTTGCTGTAAAGAACAAAAACTTTAGCGCTCACGAGAACTGCTGTCATTTTTATTTGGAAAGTTCTATTTAGTTAATTATTTTTGAAGATGATTAATAGATAAATTCCTCACATCCAGAAATTTATTTTAGAATTTTTGGGGTTCCAGATCTTGCCCTAGCTACAGATTACTACAGACTGTTCTGTTTTTGACATATTCTGTTTTTCGTGTGTTGTTTGCTTATTTTGATGAATCTATGGCTAGTAAAATAGTTTGTAATCCATAGAGAAGTTGGAATACAGTAGGATTAACACAAATATAAATAAAGAATGAGTTCATTACAGTACCTTGAAGTGGTATTTTGTTTTCTTTCGCTAACGGAGCTCACGAGATTTTCTACTTTAAGTTTTGTGTTGTGAAGTTTTCAAGTTTTGGGTAAAGATTTGATGGATTATGGAACAAGAAGTGGCAAGAGCCTAAGCTTGGGGATGCCCAAGCAACCCCCAAGATAATCTAAGGACACCTAAAAGCCAAAGCTTGGGGATGCCTGATACATCTCCGTCGTATCTATAATTTTTGATTGTTCCATGCCAATATTATTCAACTTTCATATACTTTTTGGCAACTTTTTATATTATTTTTAGGACTAACATATTCATCCAGTGCCTAGTGCCAGTTCCTTTTCTGTTGCATGTTTTTGGTTTCGCAGAATATTTGGAAAATATGGAAAATTCGGAAGGAAAATCAACGCGAACCAGTGCCCGAGGTGGTCACGAGGCAGGGGGGCGCCCCTCCTTAGGGCGCGTCCCCTACCCTCGCGAGCCCATCGAAAGGCAGTTGACGCTCTTCTTTTGCCGCAAGAAAGCTAATATTCGGAAAAAAATCATGGCGAAGGTTTTAGGCCAATCGGAGTTACGGATCTCCATATATATACGAAACGGTGAAACAGAGCCAGAACAGAACGCAGAAACAGAGAGAGACAGAGAGACAGGTCCAATCTCGGAGGGGCTCTCACCCCTCCCATGCCATGGAGGCCAAGGACCAGAGGGGAAACCCTTCTCCCATCTAGGGAGGAGGTCAAGGAAGAATAAGATGAAGGGGCCCCCTCTCCCCTTCTCTTCCGGTAGCGCCGGAACGCTGCCGTGGCCATCATCATCATCACCGCGATCTACACCAACACCTCCGCCATCTTCACCAACATCTCCATCACCTTCCCCCCTCTATCTATGGCGGTCCACTCTCCCGCAACCCGCTGTACCCTCTACTTGAACATGGTGCTTTATGCTTCATATTATTATCCAATAATTTGTTGCCATCCTATGATGTCTGAGTAGATTTTCATTGTCATATCGGTGGTTGGTGAATTGCTATAATTGATTTAATTTGATTGTGGTTATGTTGCTGACCTTTGGTGCCCATCATATGATTGCGCGCGTGGATCACACCCTAGGGTTAGTTGTATGTTGATAGGACTATGTATTGGAGGGCAAGAGTGACAGAAGCTTCAACCTAGCATAGAAATTCATGCATACGGGATTGAAGGGGGACCAATATATCTTAATGCTATGGTTGGGTTTTACCTTAATGAACATTAGTAGTTGCGGATGCTTGCTAATAGTTCCAATCATAAGTGCATAGAATTCCAAGTCAGGGATGACATGCTAGCAGTGGCCTCTCCCACATAATACTTGCTATTGGTCTAGTAAAGTAGTCAATTGCTTAGGGGAAATTTCGCAACTCCTACCACCACTTTTCCACACTCGCTATATTTACTTTATTGTTTCTTTAACTAAACAGCCCCTACTTTTCATTTATGTACTCTTTATTATCTTGCAAACCTAGCCAACAACACCTACAAAGTACTTCTAGTTTCATACTTGTTCTAGGTAAAGTGAACGTCAAGCATGCGTAGAGTTGTATCGGTGGTTGATAGAACTTGAGGGAATATTTGTTCTACCTTTAGCTCCTCGTTGGGTTCGACATTCTTACTTATCGAAAACTGTTGCGATCCCCTAAACTTGTGGGTTATCAAGACCTTTTTCTGGCGCCGTTTCCGGGGAGCAATAGCGTGGGGTGAATATTCTCGTGTGTGCTTGTTTGCTTTATCACTAAGTAATTTTTATTTGTTGTTCTTAGTTGTTCTTTATCTTTAGTTATGGTTATGGAACACGAAATACCAAAAAATTAGGTGTACTTTCTGCTCATGGAGATGGGGAACCTCCTAAAACCCTCGATGTTGGTTATGTGAAAGATATTATGTACTACTTTAATAGTCCTGAGAAAACCCCATTCAATTATGTAACGGGAGTAACATTGGATCAACGTGAATACTTTAGGGATTACCGCTTGACACAAAAGGGGAAACCGTTATGGGATCAAATTCATATATTGAATTGGTATGCTAGGAAACTATGCTTGAGATATGATTATACTTGTTGCTCTAAGGTGAAGGCTCCACACCTTCCCTTTTCATGTGAATTTAATGATAATGAAACCTTAGCTTCTTATGCTAAAGGTATATATGATTACTATGATGTGGAACAAATAGAAGAATTTGTTGCTTTTATGGGTGCTTATGAAATTGAATCTATGTTTAAAGAGTTTGAAGATTTTGATGATGTTGTTTATAGACCTGAAAATTTAGCTATCCTGAAATATTGTTATGAGAATTATGAATACAATTACGAAATTAATACTCTTATTGAGAAAGTCTCCGCTGTCCAAGAAGAGACCAATATTTTGCAGGAGTCTATGGAAGAAGAAATTGATGAAACTGTGAGCTCATTGGATGAGAAAGATGAGGATAAGAGCGAAGAACAAAAGGAGGAAGAGCGGATTGATCACCCGTGCCCACCTTCTAATGAGAGTAACTCTTCAACTCATACATTGTTTAATTTCCCTTCGTGCTTACCGAAGGATGAATGCTATGATAATTGCTATGATCCCGTCGATTCTTTTGAAATATCCCTTTTTGATGATGCTTGCTATGCTTGTGGCCAAGATGCCAATATGAATTATGCTTATGGAGATGAACTTGCTATAGTTCCTTATGTTAAACATGAAATTGTTGCTATTGCACCCACGCATGATAGTCCTATTATCTTTTTGAATTCTCCCGACTACACTATATCGGAGAAGTTTGCACTTATTAAGGATTATATTAATGGGTTGTGTTTTACTATTACACATGATGATTTTGATGAATATAATATGCATGTGCTTGCTGCTCCTACTTGCAATTATTATGAGAGAGGAACTATATCTCCACCTCTTTATGTTTCCAATACAATAAAATTGCATGAAACTTCTTATGCTATGCATCGGCGTTTACTATGTGTGCATGAATTGTTCTTTTATGACATGCCGATGCATAGGAAGAGAGTTAGACTTCGTAGTTACATGATATATGTTACTTTGTGCTCACTTCTAAATGCTAAATCATTGTTAATTAAAATTGGCTTTGATATACCTTGGGATCCGGGTGGATTCACTACTTGAGCACTATATGCCTAGCTTAATGGCTTTAAAGAAAGCGCTGCCAGTGAGACAACCCGGAAGTTTTAGAGTCATTTATTTCTGTTGAGTGCTTTCATATAGTTTAAAAACAACAAAAATGAAGAGGGGAACCCAAAACTTTTCAAAAAGGAAAGTGAAAGTGAGAAAGACAAGCACTCTTGAAGTGGGAGAGCTCCTTGGACTTCGTTCATGCTCACGGCAACTTTGTGAATCTTCATTACAGAAACTTTTCAACAAAAATAATTATCCCCTTGTACAATTCCATTGTATTATAAAAATAATGTGCCAAGGTTTTCCTTTAGGATGTTTACATTTGCTTGATGGTTTGTACGGTGCAGGACAGAAACTTTGACTGTAGTGCGCGATTTTACATTTTTAGCTGGGACGTCAAATGGTTCTGATTCTTTTTTCACTGTCTTCCTATACAAATTTTTTATTTTTCCTAATTTTGGTAGAATTTTTCAAGTATCAGAAGTATGGTTAATGTTCAGATTATTATAGACTGTTCTGTTTTAGACAGATTCTGTTTTTTGATGCATAGTTTGCTTGTTTTGATGAAACTAATCAATTTATATCAGTGGATTAAGCCATGAAAAAGTTATACTACAGTAGACACAATGCAAAAACAAAATATGAATTGGTTTGAAACAGTACTTATAGTGGTGATTTGCTTTATTATACTAACGGATCTTACCGAGTTTTCTGTTGAAGTTTTGTGTGGATGAAGTGTTCGATGATCGAGAAGGTTTCGATGTGAGAAGAAGGAAGAGAGGCAAGAGCTCAAGCTTGGGGATGCCCGAGGCACCCCAAGTAAATATTCAAGGAGACTCAAGCGTCTAAGCTTGGGGATGCTGGGGAGGCATCCCCTCTTTCTTCAACAAGTATCGGTATGTTTTCGGATTCGTTTCGTTCATGCGATATGTGCAATCTTGGAGCGTCTTTTGCATTTAGTTTTCATTTTTCTTTTATGCACCATGCTGGTATGAGATAGTCCTTGGTTGATTTATAGAATGCTCTTTGCACTTCACTTATATCTTTTGAGTATGGCTTTATAGAATGCTTCATGTGCTTCACTTATATCATTTGAAGTTTGGATTGCATTTTTCTATTTACATAGACAACCGCCATTTGCAGAATGCTCTTTTGCTTCACTTATATTTGTTAGAGCACGGGCATATATTTTGTAGAAAGAATTAAACTCTCTTGCTTCACTTATATCTATTTAGAGAGATGACATGAATTGGTCATTCACATGGTTAGTCATAAAATCCTACATAAAACTTGTAGATCACTGAATATGATATGTTTGATTCCTTGCAATAGTTTTACGATATAGAGATGGTAATATTAGAGTCATGCTAGTGGGTAATTGTGGATTGTAGAAATACTTGTGTTGAGGTTTGTGATTCCCGTAGCATGCACGTATGGTGAACCGTTATGTAACGAAGTTGGAGCATGATTTATTTATTGATTGTCTTCCTTATGAGTGGCGGTCGGGGACGAGCGATGGTCTTTTCCTACCAATCTAGCCCCCTAGGAGCATGCGCATAGTACTTTGTTTCAATGACTAATAGATTTTTGCAATAAGTATGTGAGTTCTTTATGACTAATGTTGAGTCCATGGATTATACGCACTCTCACCCTTCCACCATTGCTAGCCTCTCTAGTACTGTGCAACTTTCGCCGGTACCATAAACCCACCATATACCTTCCTCAAAACAGCCACCATACCTACCTATCATGGCATTTCCATAGCCATTACGAGATATATTGCCATGCAACTTTCATCATCATCATATACATGACTTGAGCATTCATTGTCATATTGCTTTGCATGATCGTAAGATAGCTAGCATGATGTTTTCATGGCTTGTCCGTTTTTTGATGTCATTGCTACGCTAGATCATTGCACATCCCGATACACCGCAGGAGGCATTCATATAGAGTCATATCCTTGTTCTAGATATCGAGTTGTAATATCGCGTTGTAAGTAAATAAAAGTGTGATGATCATCATTATTAGAGCATTGCCCCAGTGAGGAAAGGATGATGGAGACTATGATTCCCCCACAAGTCGGGATGAGACTCCGGACTTTACAAAAAAATAAAAGAGGCCAAAGAAGCCCAAATATATATAAAAAAGAGGCCAAAGAAGCCCACCAAAAAAATAAAAATAATAAAATAATAAAGAAAACAAAAAATGAGAGAAAAGAGAGAAGAGACAGTGCTGCTATCCTTTTTCCACACTTGTGCTTCAAAATAGCACCATGTTCTTCATATAGAGAGTCTCTTGAGTTATCACTTTCATATACTAGTGGGAATTTTCATTATAGAACTTGGCTTGTATATTCCGATGATGGGCTTCCTCAAAATGCCCTAGGTCTTCATGAGCAAGCGAGTTGGATGCACACCCACTTAGTTTCTTTTTGAGCTTTCATACACTTATAGCTCGAGTGCATCCGTTGCATGGCAATCCCTACTCACTCACATTGATATCTATTGATGGGCATCTCCATAGCCCATGGATACGCCTAGTTGATGTGAGACTATCTTCTCCTTTTTGTCTTCTCCACCATCATATTCTATTCCACCTATAGTGCTATGTCCATGGCTCACGCTCACGTATTGCTTGAAAGTTGAAAAGGTTTGAGAACGTCAAAAGTATGAAACAATTGCTTGGCTTGTCATCGGGGTTGTGCATGATGTGAATATTTTGTGTGGTGAAGATGGAGCATAGCCAGACTATATGATTTTGTAGGGATAACTTTCTTTGGCTATGTTATTTTAAAAAGACATGATTGCTTTATTAGTAGGCTTGAAGTATTATTGTTTTATGTCAAATGATAGACTATTGCTTTGAGTCACTCGTGTCTAAATATTCTTGCCATGATTAGATATGTGATCAAGATTATGCTAGGTAGCATTCCACATCAAAAATTATTTTTTTATCATTTACCTACTCGAGGACGAGCAGGAATTAAGATTGGGGATGCTAATACGTCTCCATCATATCTATAATTTTTGATTGTTCCATGCCAATATTATTCAACTTTCATATACTTTTTGGCAGCTTTTTATATTATTTTTAGGACTAACATATTGATCCAGTGCCCAGTGTCAGTTCCTGTCTGTTGCATGTTTTTGGTTTCGCAGAATATCCATATCAAACGGAGTCCAAACGGGATAAAAACGGACGGAGCTTATTTTTGGAAAATATGGAAAATTCAGAAGGAAAATCAACGCGAACCAGTGCCCGAGGTGGTCACGAGGCAGGGGGGCGCCCCCCCTTAGGGCGCGCCCCTACCCTCGTGAGCCCACCGAAAGGCGGTTGATGCTCTTCTTTTGCCGCAAGAAAGCTAATATTCAGAAAAAAATCACGGTGAAGGTTTCAGGCCAATCGGAGTTACGGATCTCCATATATATACGAAACGGTGAAACAGAGCCAGAACAGAACGCAGAAACAGAGAGAGACAGAGAGGCAGATCCAATCTCGGAGGGGCTCTCGCCCCTCCCATGCTATGGAGGCCAATTACCAGAGGGGAAACCCTTCTCCCATCTAGGGAGGAGGTCAAGGAAGAAGAAGACGAAGGGCCCCCCTCTCCCCTTCTCTTCCGGTGGCGCCGGAACGCTGCCGTGGCCATCATCATCATCACCGCGATCTACACCAACACCTCCGCTATCTTCACCAACATCTCCATCACCTTCCCCCCTCTATCTACAGCGGTCCACTCTCCCGCAACCCGCTGTACCCTCTACTTGAACATGGTGCTTTATGCTTCATATTATTGTCCAATCATTTGTTGCCATCCTATGATGTCTGAGTAGATTTTCGTTGTCCTATCGGTGGTTGATGAATTGCTATGATTGATTTAATTTGCTTGTGGTTATGTTGCTGTCCTTTGGTGCCCATCATATGATTGCGCGTGTGGATCACACCCTAGGGTTAGTTGTATGTTGATAGGACTATGTATTGGAGGGCAAGAGTGACAGAAGCTTCAACCTAGCATAGAAATTGATGCATACGGGATTGAAGGGGGACGAATATATCTTAATGCTATGGTTGGGTTTTACCTTAATGAACATTAGTAGTTGCGGATGCTTGCTAATAGTTCCATTCATAAGTGCATAGAATTTCAAGTCAGGGATGACATGCTAGTAGTGGCCTCTCCCACATAATACTTGCTATCGGTCTAGTAAAGTAGTCAATTGCTTAGGGGCAATTTCGCAACTCCTACCACCACTTTTCCACACTCGCTATATTTACTTTATTGTTTCTTTAACTAAACATCCCCTACTTTTTATTTACATACTCTTTATTATCTTGCAAACCTATCCAACAACACCTACAAAGTACTTCTAGTTTCATACTTGTTCTAGGTAAAGTGAACGTCAAGCGTGCGTAGAGTTGTATCGGTGGTCGATAGAACTTGAGAGAATATTTGTTCTACCTTTAGCTCCTCGTTGGGTTCGACACTCGTACTTATCGAAAACTGTTGTGATCCCCTATACTTGAGGGTTATCAATGCCCCGGAAGGCATCCCCTCTTTCGTCTACTTCTATCGGTAACTTTACTTGGATCAATATTTTTATTCACCACATGATATGTGTTTTGCTTAGAGCGTCTTTTATGATTTGAGTCTTTGCTTGTTAGTTTACCACAATCATCCTTGCTGTACACACCTTTTGAGAGAGCCATACGTGATTTGGAATTTGATAGAATACTCTATGTGCTTCACTTACATCTTTTCAGCTTTATAGTTTTGCTCTAGTGCTTCACTTATATCTTTTAGAGCACGATGGTGGATTTGTTTTATAGAAACTATTGTTCTCTCATGCTTCACTTAGATTATTTTGAGAGTCTTAATAGCATGGTAATTTTCTTAAAATCCTAATATGCTTGGTATGCAAGATTAATAATAAAACTTTTGTATGAGTGTGTTGAATACTAAGAAAAGTTTGATGCTTGATGATTGTTTTGAGATATGGAGGTAATAATATCAAAGTCATGCTAGTTGAGTAGTTGTGAAATTGAGAAATACTTGTGCTGAGGTTTGCAAGTCCCGTAGCATGCACATATGGTAAACATTATGCAACAAATTTGAAACATGAGGTGTTATTTGACTGTCTTCCTTATGAGTGGCGGTCGGGGGCGAGCGATGGTCTTTTCCTACCAATCTATCCCCCTAGGAGCATGCGCGTAGTGCCGAGGTTTTTGATGACTTGTAGATTTTTGCAATAAGTTTGTGAGTTCTTTATGACTAATGTTGAGTCCATGGATTATACACACTCTCACCCTTCCATCCTTGCTAGCCTCTTCGGTATCGTGCATTGCCCTTTCTCACATTGAGAGTCGGTGCAAACTTCGCCGGTGCATTCAAACCCCGTGATATGATACGCTCTTTCACACATAAACCTCCTTATATCTTCCTCAAAACAGCCACCATACCTACCTATTATGGCATTTCCATAGTCATTCCGAGATATATTGCCATGCAACTTTCCTTCATTCCATTCATCATGACACATTCATCATTGTCATATTGCTTAGCATGATCATGTAGTTGACATAGTATTTGTGGCAAAGCCACCGTTCATAATTATTTCATACATGTCACTCTTGGATCATTGCATATCCCGGTACACCGCCGGAGGTATTCATATAGAGTCATCTTTGTTCTAGTATCAAGTTGTAATCATTGAGTTGTAAATAAATAGAAGTGTGATGATCATCATTATTAGAGCATTGTCCCAAGTGAGGTATATAAAAAAAGAAAGGCCATAAAAAAGAGAAGGCCATAAAAAAGAGAAGGCCCAAAAAATGAGAGAAAAAGAGAGAAGGGACAAAGTTACATCCTTTTACCACACTTGTGATTCAAAGTAGCACCATGATCTACATAGTAGAGAGTCTCTCATGTTATCACTTTCATATACTAGTGGGAATTTTTCATTATAGAACTTGGCTTGTATATTCCAACAATGGGCTTCCTCAAGTGCCCTAGGTCTTCGTGAGCAAGCAAGTTGGATGCAAACCCACTAGTTTCTTTTGTTGACCTTTCATACATTTATAGCTCTAGTGCATCTGTTGCATGGCAATCCCTACTCCTTGCATTAACATCAATCGGTGGGCATCTCCATAGCCCATTGATTAGCCTCGTTGATGTGAGACTTTCTCCTTTTTGTCTTCTCGACATAACCCCCCTCATTATATTCTATTCCACCCATAGTGCTATGTCCATGGCTCGCGCTCATATATTGCATGAAAGTTTATAGGTTTGAGATTACTAAAGTATGAAACAATTGCTTGGCTTGTCATCGGGGTTGTGCATGATGAGAGCATTCTTGTGTGACGAAAATGAAACATGACTAAACCATATGATTTTGTAGGGATGAACTTTCTTTGGCCATGTTATTTTGATAAGACATAATTGCTTAGTTAGTATGCTTGAAGTATTATCATTTTTATGTCAATATGAACTTTTGTCTTGAATCTTTCAGATCTGAATATTCATACCACAATTAAGAAGAATTACATTAAAATTATGCCAAGTAGCACTCCGCATCAAAAATTCTGTTTTTATCATTTACCTACTCGAGGACGAGCAGGAATTAAGCTTGGGGATGTTTGATACGTCTCCAACGTATCTATAATTTTTTATTGCTCCATGCTATATTATCTACTGTTTTAGACATTATTGGGCTTTATTATCCACTTTTATATTATTTTTGGCACTAACCTATTAACCGGAGGCCCAGCCCAGAATTGTTGTTTTTTGCCTGTTTTAGGGTTTCGAAGAAAAGGAATATCAAATGGAGTCCAAACGGAATGAAACCTTCGGAAACGTGATTTTCTCATCAGATAAGATCTAGGAGACTTGGACCCTCCGTCAAGAAAGCCACGAGGTGGTCATGAGGGTGGAGGACGCCCCCCTAGGGCACGCCCCCTGCCTCGTGGGCCCCTCAAAGCTCCACCGACGTACTTCTTCCTCCCATATATATATCCACGTATCCCCAAAAACCTAATTCCACTGCCACAACTTTCTGTATCCACGAGATCCCATCCTGGGGCCTATTCCAGAGCTCCGCCGGAGGGGGCATCGATCATGGAGGGCTTCTACATCATCATCCAAGCCCCTCCGATGAAGTGTGAGTAGTTTACTTCAGACCTACGGGTCCATAGCTAGTAGCTAGATGGCTTCTTCTCTCGTTTTGGATCTCAATACAATGTTCTCCCCCTCTCTCGTGGAGATCTATTCGATGTAATCTTCTTTTTGCGGTGTGTTTGTTGAGACCGATGAATTGTGGGTTTATGATCCAGTCTATCTTTGAATAATATTTGAATCTTCTCTGAATTATTTATGTATGATTGGTTATCTTAGCAAGTCTCTTCGAATTATCAGTTTGGTTTGGCCTACTAGATTGGTTTTTCTTTCCCTGGGAGAAGTGCTTAGCTTTGGGTTCAATCTTGCGGTGTCCTTTCCCAGTGACAGAAGGGGCAACAAGGCACGTATTGTATTGTTGCCATCGAGGATAACAAGATGGTTTTTTTTATCATAGTGCATGAAACTATCCCTCTACATCATGTCATCTTGCTTAAGGCGTTACTCTGTTTTTAACTTAATACTCTAGATGCATGTTGGATAGCGGTCGATGAGTGGAGTAATAGTAGTAGATGCAGAATCGTTTCGGTCTACTTGTCTCGGACGTGATGCCTATATACATGATCATACCTAGATATTCTCATAACTATGCTCAATTATGTCAATTGCCCAACAGTAATTTGTTCACCCACCAAAGAATACTTATGGTCTTGAGAGAAACCACTAGTGAAACCTATGGCCCCCGGGTCTCTTTTTCATCATATCAATCTCCATCACTTTATTATTGCTTTGCTTTTACTTATTACTTTGCATCTCTATACCAAAAATACCAAAAATATTATTTATCATCTCTATCAGATCTCACTTTCGTAAGTGACCATGAAGGGATTGGCAACCCCTAAGCATGTTGGCTGCGTTAAGCTATTGTTTTTGTGTAGGTACGAGGGACTCGAGCATAGCCTCCTACTAGATTGATACCTTGGTTCTCAAAAACTGAGGGAAATACTTACGCTACTTTGCTGCATCATCCCTTCCTCTTCGGGGAAATCCAACGCAGTGCTCAAGAGGTAGCAATGAGCAGGGACTTTATATATACTTCATTGAAAATAACGTCATATGATGTAACCTCATCATGGGGCTTGAACCCATGTCGAGAAGGTTAAGAGCTTTGTGCTTTACTAACTGAGCAGTGGATCCTTCAATATAATGGATTAAGACTTGTGTACCTTAAATTTTGATAGGAGCAATTGGTAGCCCCCAAGGGCCGGCTCATTACAATGTGATGAGTCGGGTCTTCAATAAGGTGAGCAAAAAATGACTTTGCATTAGCCCCCAAGTGTCATGGTGCATGCTTGCAGCGACATGAGACTTGCATATTTGATGTAATCTCAACTTGAATAATGTAGTCCCCAAGTGCCGGGTCGTAAGCTTGCAGCGACTCGGGACTGTTCCTTTCATTGTAGAATAAATCATATCCATTGATAAATAATAGCCATTGCGCTGAAGCGACTTTGAAAACCTTAGTCATAATACTGGTTATTGATAACCATAATAAAAATCCAGCCATGTTGGCTATTCAAGATTTGAATAATATAATCCAATGATTTATGAGCGCATGATTTCAATGGCGCAATCCAAATATATACTGGCGACTTATAATCCCAAGCCAGTCTAGGTTAAGGGCCAGTTCTTTTGGCAGCTTAAAAAATAAGTCGCCTACTCCCTAGCTTTTCCCATAAGCCATTTCTGTTATTTATTGGGGCTTATGAACTAGTTATGGGATAACTAATTTAGAAGCCTCAACAAATTTTAGGAGCGGCTTATTTTTTAAGCTGGGGAGAGGCAGCTTATTTTTTAAGCCGCCCGAAAGAACTGACCCTAATAAACACTGGATAACTTATCATCATACTGGCGACTTATAGTCGAAAGCCAGGCCTGGTTAATAAACGCCGGTGATTTATAATCATGTTTTATTCAACCTATTTCTACATACAACAAGTTTAAAGTGTCCTGGCGGTTTATCGCCGGACGGGTCATAATGCCCAACTTATAACCCGGGATTATAACCAAGGCTGCACTTAAAATTAATCAAATATGAAATATATCATACCTGTGACATTGAATCACACAGTTGGTTTTACCAACTTTTGTAGTAAGGGTGATAACCCAAATTTTGAGTACTCATAACTCCTCCTATGTCTTGCCGGTTTATAGTAAAACCGTACTGGGTTGTAATAAACACCGGATTATCCATATATAATACTGGTGACTTGTAGTCGAAACCAGACCAGGTTAATAAGCACCGAATTATAACTGATCATGTACTGACAACTTGTAGTTGAAAGCCAAGCTGGGTCAATAAATGCCGGTTTATCATAAGATAATATGAACCTCATCAAAGGAGAAAAAACTTGGCAAATAAAATCATAACAAGAATATGTGACGCTTTTCATGGGCTGCCAGGCCCAAAATCGAGACTTTTCATGGGCTGCCAGGCCACTGAGCTATACCATTTTACAAAGCCTTTTAAGATGGACCTCACATTAAACAATCATCGTTTTAACTTTGACAAGTTCAGGTTCTATGAGATTGACTTGTCAAACGTTCGGCGGGTCATACCAGGATTACCTGGACGGAGTGTCTTACCTAAAGAGGCAGGATAAGCCGGGGTTTTAGGTGAATACACCTGGCTTCCAAGCCTGGCTTGATAGCCTATTACAAGGGTGTAGACTCTTTGTTCTTTGAGAAGAAAAGAGCCCCCAAGCAATATTTTGAGCTATGCTCAGTGGGTGCCTATGTTTGAGTTGTGCTTTTGCAACACTCTCTTTGGCCCCCAAGTGATTTCCCTGCTGGCCTTACGCTGATCAAAAGGTGTAGCTATGGTTCGAATACGACCAAGCCCCCAAGTGATTCCCCTGGTGGCCTTACGCCAATCAAGAGCTGTAGCTATGGTTCGAATATGACCAAGCCCCCAAGTGATTTTTCTGAGAACTCAAACTTTGCGAGAGATATTTCTTCTTGAACCAGATGTTAAACCGGATTTTGAGAGCTTCAAAGCTTTGTGGGAGACATCTTTCCCTTGAACTGGATTTTAAACCGGAATCTTCATTTTTAGGCGGAAATTTTCTGACGACCTTTGAATTTTCAACAATATAACAGTAGCCTCTAGGACCGGGTTATCTTTCCCTCCATCGTCCTGGGGTTCTTAAATTTGCTGAAACTAGCAGGATTTGCTGAGTCATGTCATCGTAGCCCCCGAGTCTCAAGGTGACTCGAGGAGTTGGCTTGAGATTCTCCATATTTGACCGTGATATAAACCGACATAAGTTGTATATCATTGGTGTTGATAGCACAATGTGAATCCACAGAAGGTTGAGGTGACTGTGGCGAGTTATAAATGATCCTGTATGAGCCGTGTCAGCAACTCGGCCAATGGTTCCTTCCAACTGGCTATTTGAATTTAACCAAACCGTAGTGGCGGTGACTTGTGCGCCTGCTCATTGAGCCATCCAGTGCAAACGGCGGTTGATGAAAATTTGCCTCCAATTTGAAAGAAACTGGGCTACCTAAGCTGTGACTTGCTCATGCAGATAGGTGCGGCCCGGTATGTTGATGTAGACTAGGCCGCGATAGACGGAAGACAAAGACGACCGCAACATTAGAGGCGACTCGGATAGATGAGACGGCCGCGACATTGTAAGCCAGTGCAGACGGGCGAGTTAACCACATCATGTTGATGTAAACTGGTTTGTAGAATGGTGGCTTGCAGATATATTCACCGAACTTGATGGTGTGGTCAGATGCTAGCGCATTATAATGGTGGTGCGAACTATACATCCATGACACTGCCATAGCTTTTGCGATGAACAATTGCTCCTTGATATGCTAGGCCAGAAATTATCCACCACGGAGTTGATGATCACCACGGGCGAGTCGGCCGCGGGAGCAGACGAATGAACCGACAACGGTGTTGTAAGCTAGTGGGGACGGGAGAGTCGGCAGCAGCATGTAAGCCGGCGCAGACGAGAGTCATTCGCGTGTGTTGATGTAGTAGGGTAATTATTCTCAAACAAAGTATATGCAGATAAAATACATAAGAGGGATGACACCTGATTTTGCTTTGAGTGGACAAATGAACTATGTCGCACTCGTGAGGCCGCCTGGCGTATAATGAATAGGATGGAGACCCCTGGACCAGCTGAGTCACGGGCCCGTTTTTTCTTTTCTTTTTAGATCTCACATGAGCGCCTGGCTATTTTTCTTCAGGTACCCAACCGCAGCTGCTGAGGAACAGGCAAAACTGGAGAGCGGCGCATGCGGGCGGGTCATGGCAGAGGCGAGCTCAGCCCGGCTCCTGTGGCAGCGAACTGCAGTGTGTGCCAGCGAGGTCAACCCGGGCGGCGCTGCGAGCCAGAGCCAGACTGGGGACGCTGAAGAGATGAAGATCAAGGCCGGCCACCAAAACAGAATGAAGCTGGGACGGCGAAAGCGGGTGATTCGCGGCTGCTCCGGCGGGTCACAATTATGGCGACCGGAGATGCAACATCGACGGGTGACAGTAGCTGCGGAGGCGGCCCATTAAACTCGGGCGTTTCTGTATAATAAATCAAAGTCATCTGAGCCACCAGACAGACTTGTCTCCGGTAAACATTTCCTCCATGTACTCCCGTACAAGTTTGCCTGAACAAGCCGTTTGACTGATGTATCATGAGGAAACGACAGGGATGTGGCTGCAGATTCTGCTGGTCTCTGATTCGTGCTCCTCCCATGATTACATTGTACTTTTTTTGCAAGTTCTCAATCGTGGTAGCTTATCTGAAAACCACTCTTCAGCATCCCGTGCTGTGTCATACGCGAATTTGAGGTCGCTCCAGACGGAACGTGGATCAACAAGCAGGAATCTGCACACTGTAACGCCCTCGATGCGGCTATTTCTCCCATGTGTCGAAGCACGACTTAGAGGCATAACCGCATTGAAAGCAATGTCGCAAGTGAGGTAATCTTCACACAACCCAAGCAATATAATAAGGGAAAGAGATACATAGTTGGCTTACAATCGCCACTTCACACAATTACATGAATAAAACATCACATCATCCAGATACAATCAAGGTCCGACTATGGAACCCAAATAAAAGAAGAACCCCAAATGCGACAAAGGTCCCCGATCGACCCTAACTGGGCTCCACTACTGATCAACTAGAACGAAACCACACAAAGGACAAGATCTTCATCGAGCTCCTCCTGAGCTTGGTTGCATCATCTGCACGGACTCATCGGCACCTGCAAGCTGGTTTTGGAAGTATCTGTGAGCCAAGGGGACTCAGCAATCTCGCACCCTCGCGATCAAGACTATTTAAGCTTATGGGTAAGGTAAAGGTAAGAGGTGGAGCTGCAGCAAGTGACGAGCATATATCGTGGCTAACATACGCAAATGAGAGCGAGAAGAGAATGCAAAGCACGGTCGATAAAAGTATGATCAAGAAGTGATCCTAAAACAACCTACGTCAAGCATAACTCCAACACCGTGTTCACTTCCCGGACTCCGCCGGAAAGAGACCATCACGGTAACACACGTTGTTGATTCATTTTAATTAAGTTAAGGTTCAAGTTATCTACAGTCGGACATTAACAAATTCCCATCTGCCCATAACCGCGGGCACGGCTTTCGAAAGTTCAAATCCCTGCAGGGGTGTCCCAACTTAGCCCATGACAAGCTCTCATGGTCAATGAAGGAATAGACCTCCTCCCGAGATGTTCCGATCAGACTCGGTATCCCGGTACAACAAGACATTTCGACAGGGTAAAACTAAACCAGCAACACCGCCCGAATGTGCCGACAAATCCCGATAGGAGCTGCACATATCTCTTTCTCAGGCACACTCAGATTGTCTTAGGTACGGGTAGGCCAGCCCAGAGTTGCCCCTGGTGGTCACCGGCAGCTGACAGGTTGGACCAACACTCAGAGGAGCACTAGCCCGGGGGGGGGGGGTAAAATAATGATGACCCTTGAGTCTGTGAAACCCAAGGGAAAAAGAGGCTAGGTGGCGAATGGTAAAACCAATGTTGGGCATTGCTGGAAGAGCTTTACTTAAGGCGAACTATCAAGGGGTTCCCATTATAGCCCAACCGCGTAAGGAACGCAAAATCCGGGAACATAACACCGATATGACGGAAACTAGGGCGGCAAGAGTGGAACAAAACACCAGGCATAAGGCCGAGCCTTCCACCCTTTACCAAGTATATAGATGCATTAATTAAATAAGATATATAGTGATATCCCAACAAGTAAACATGTTCCAACCAGGAACAACATCTCCATGTTCCAACAAGGAACAAAACTTCAATCTTCACCTGGAACTAACAACGCTATAAGAGGGGCTGAGCAAAGCGATAACATAGCCAATCAATGGTTTGCTAGGACATGGTGGGTTAGAGGCTTGGTTCAACAATATGGGAGGCATGATAAGCAGGTGGTAGGTATCGCGGCATAGGCATAGCAAAAGAGCGAGCAACTAAGCAAGCAAAGACAGAAGTGATTTCGAGGGTATGGTCATCTTGCCTGAAATCCCGCAAGGAAGAAGAACGGGTCCATGAAGAAGACAAATGGACGCAGTCGAATGAATACTCACAACACGACGTTAACGGAACTAAGCCGAAGAAGCAACACCGGAAAGAAGCAAACAACATAGTAAACAACCACCACTTAAGCATGGCATGATGCACAGTCAAGGATGATGCATGTCCGGTTTAATGAAGCATGGCATGGCAAAATGCACAAGCAAATTCTAAAAATTAAGTGGAGCTCAATATGTAACGAGTTGCATATTGATGGAACACCACATTAATTATTTAGTTCTCTCCCGGTTAGGTACTCAACAATATTAAATGTTGTTAAACATAGCAAGATGTGAAGCATAACAAAACTATACCATTAAGCAATTTAAATGGGGCCGGATATAACCAACAACAAATCCGGTAAATCCCCATATGCATTTATCAATTTGGTGCAACAACAATTTTAAATATGAAGTTGTTAACATGATGCGGATGTCATGTTTAAGTTCATGCAATATTTATGAAAATGTTGACATGATAAGATATGAGGCATTTTTCATCGTGAAGGAAAAGAAAGGGGTGCCACGACAACGATTTCGAAAGTGATGCCACGGCAACATATCGGTTTCCGGTAACTCGATTGAGATACCGATGCAAAGGGGAAGTGTGCGGGAGCGTGTCGTGCAAGATGGTGGGGTGATCCCGGTAACCGGGTTTCCCATGGGTCGACGGCATGGCAACCAAGGAGGAACGTGCAATGACAACTCGGACACGGTTCGAACGTGAGCATCTCATACAACACATGCTTTCGTCCATGGGTCATCGTCTCGGCGGTTATACCTTCCAGGTGCATTCTCGGAGCAGTCCGGGTTCGTAGAGGAAGTAGAGGAAGTAGTCGTCCACGGCGACGGTAGTGGAAGTAGTGGTTCAGGTTTCGTAGATGTTCGGGGTCACGGCAAGGAACTTGACGTCCACGAGGCCTTCGAGGGTCGACGGTAGTGGTACACGGTTTCGTAGATGTTTGGGATCGCCGGTAGATGTACTTGTCACATCGCCTGGCGTAATCATGCATGTGGGTCTTGTCGAGTCCGTTGGGGGTACTTTGCGTTTTGAGGGGCGACGGTAGTGGAACTTGGCGAAAATCCGAGATGGTCTTGACGAACCGTAGTGTTACTGGGCGAGATCGCAGGCACGGTAGTCTTCGGACTTGGTTCTCCCGCACATGCTCCACGGGTCCTGGGGGAACTCGGCGATGGCCATGGCAAGGAGGCGGCAGCAGCAGCAAGGCAAGGAACGGGATGGCAGGCGGCGAGAAGCGGCGGGTCAGCGAGGCAACTGGCAACGGGGAGAGCTCGGCCGGATCCAAACAAGGAGGCAGGCCGGCGGCAGGGCAAACGGCGGCGGCTTGGCGAGGGACTTGGCGCTGGAGCTTCAGACGAAGCAGGGCGCGACAGCAGCAGCACAAGGGCTCGAAACAGAGGCAACGGCGGGGGCTTGGTGCTCGCGATGCGGGGCGACGGCCGCGGTCAACGCGAGACGCGGGTGAGTGGGCGCCTCGTTCTCTGCTTGTCAGGAAGCAGAGCAGCGGCGGTGTCTTGGCGCGGCTCCATGCTGGCGGAGGCGCATGAGAGGAAACAAGAGCAGAGGGGCGGCTGAGCTCCTGGTGGTGGTGGTCGACACCAGCGGGCGTGCTTGCTAGAGAGAGGGGCGCTCGGGAGGAGGCAGAGGGGAACGGGATGAGGGCGCGGCGCGGGTTGTGGTCACAGACCAGCGGCGACCTGACGCGGCGACGGGATGGCGACGTGGAGGCCGAGGGGATCGGGCGCTGAAGGTCTCGGGCTCGGGTGCTCCTCTCCTGTGAGATGTGTGTGTGGCGGTGGGGGGAGGACGAGAGGGAGAGGGAGTGGATCGGGGGAAAGGGACGAAGGGAGAGGCGGCGGTGGATGAGGACGAGAGGGAGAGATGGGATCGAGTGGTAGGCTAGGGTTAGCTGCAAGTGGGCTGGCGCGGGAGGCCTTGGGCCGGCCGGCCTGAGGCTGCAGCTGGGCTGCGCGGCTGGGCTGAGCTCCCTCTCCTTTCCAAAATCCTCCCTTTCTTAAAATTATTGTTTATATAAATAACAATCAATAAAGGGGAAAATCCAGGGGTTTTTGGTTAGGAATATGAGATATATAAAAATATATCTGGAACCCTGGATTTATGTAGGGTTTGAATAAATTGCTCCGGCATTTTTAGAAGGTAGAAAAATAATTAGAGTTTGAATTATTTTCAAACTTCAATCATTTTTGAACCTGACCAAAACAACTTCGATGGGATGAAATCTGACAGAGAGGGTGTAGGAAAAAGGCAAGATTTATAGGGAAAAGATGAACATTAATGGAGGAGGAATAAGGTCGCTTGTAAAGACATGAAAAACGAAGAAAGTGGGAGGGATGATGCATGGGTATGGCTTGAGAGAGAGATGACAAGGAAAAATATATGAAGTTAAGTCGGATAGAAGAAGAGTTGAAGAGTAATGCAATTGTGTGATGGGTGATTCCAAGTTAATGGGATATTTAATATAGCTCCCTAATATTGGGAGGATATGTTATAAAGAGAAGTCACTCTTCCCTCGATTTAAATGGATCGAAGATCCACACAATTTATTTAGTGAGTTTTAAAACGGGTTGCATGATGACATGATGCAATGCACATGATGCAAAGACAAAAAGCAACGGACCAAAACAAATCACACGACGAAAACCCGGAAACATGGAAGGCATCTGAAGCTCCGGTCTTGCGGCATCACAACACTCCACCACTACGAGAGGATCTCGTCCCGAGATCTAGAATGGCACCGGAGGGAAAAACGGAGGAGAAAGAGCAAAGGTAAACTAAGTTGCTTCTTTGACGAATGAGTTAAACCAAAGAACCTTGCGAGGTTGAACAAATTCGAGAAAGAAAACCACGAAGGTGAACAAAGTCGAAAACACTCCGTTAGAAAAGAGGAAGAATGAACATTGGGAAAACCGTGAGGTTGAAGGCCAAGATATATATTGAAACCACTCCGGTTAAAACAAGATAGAGGAGGATTGAGAATGATATAATTTGGACAGCACTCCGACTGTAAATGGAAGGAATAGAACATGATCTTGACAAACAAGATGATGGGTCAAAAAGAGCATCATCACAATGCCTCCGGAACAAAAGAATAGAATGGAATGGGATGAACGAAGGGAAACAAGATCTTGAGGGAGCACGCTTACAACAAGTGCTAGAACGGAATTGTTGGAAAACCAACAACAAAAAGAATAAGCTTAATATGGTCTTATGGAATACATCTCGAATTATGAGGTGACAAACTGCCAGTCATGGTAAAAGAATTGTATTGATATGAACAAGGAGACGAGAAAGTATATCGCCCGGAAAGGATAAATGAAGAAATTGGATCATTGATAAACACCATGAGAGCGACAATCCTTAAAGGAAAGCTTTAGGTGAAATATAACCCAAGATAACTCCAACGAAGAGCTTGGTGGATTTAAAATACCTCATTCTTAACAACATGTGAATCATGAAACATGAACTCAAGTTATCAAGAATGACATAATACCACCTCCAATGATACGGAAGAAAGAATTGCACTCCGGATAGCAAGAAGAAGAATGCTTGAGATCCTCTGAAAAGAATCTCGATGAATACTTTGAGAAAGAATTAAAATCCTTCATGAACCATCTTGTAGAACCTCCATGAAGAACTCCGTTAAACAAAAGAATGATCAAACGGAAAGAAAGGGTAGTTGAAAACACAAGGTGGAGCCTTGTAAAGATTTAGATAGATCTCCGTGATTACATAGTTGAAAGAGGTTGGAACCCCGGGAAAAAGATAAAATGAAACAAATGAAACCGAGAATTTGAAGGGCCTCCGGAATAAAGAATTAATCATTAGGATGAAACAAGAATAAGAACTATATTATGCTTATCCTTCACCAATATAATAGATGGCAATCAATGGATTTGGCATGCTACTTATTCTCGGAGAAAAGATTAAGAGCGATATTGTGCAAACTTGAGAAAGGTCTCCAATGATCCACCGGTAGGATTGAAAAGAACGAAAGAGTTGATATGATAAACGAATGACGAGAAGTCTTGAATGAACCACCATAAGAATTGGTTATGAATGAAGTAAGATAAAGAAACACCGGGAATAATTATAAGAAGAACGAAGATACTTGAGAAGATTTAGATGTAAGTGAAATGAATAGATCACGGACCGATTCGAGATCACTTGAACAATGCACCGGTAAGATTGAGGAATGATAACTGAGAACGAATAAACCTGAATTGATGGACTCCGGATAACAAACTGAGAAGACTCTTGAATTTCTCCGGATAGGTGAAAAGAATTTACACAATCAAAACAATTAAGAGAGGATGGCCTCGAACTAGAACCACGAATCTTGAAGAGAATGGAGCAAGATTAAGAGAAAAATCTTCTTCGGTCTTCAAATGATGAGGAAGACGACGAGAAACACCACCGTGAATTGTTGAGAAACTCCGAAATAAAGAAGAGTAGGCAAGTTGAACCAATGATGAAAAGAATTTGACAGATCTTGGAGAAAAACATTTGACTGATGATAAATCATTCTTACGTCAAACTTTAGAAAGGAATTTGAGAAGCTCCGGAAAAATTAGAAAAGTCAGGTAAGATCCTGGGAAGAGACCTGTGGGTTAGGGCCCACTCAAAAGAAAACACCGTTGAAATGATTTGAAGGAGAGATTGCACCGGTTGAGTTAAATAGCTTCAATGAGATAAACATCCTCAAAATAGGATTAACGGATCTTGAATGACAAGACGATCCTTCTGAGATATCTTGAGCACTCCGGAACAAATGAATAACGAGAAATGAATGGTTATGAGGTGCACCGGCACGAGAAAAGCATTTGAAATACAGAAAAGAATATGATCTACACCGAAAGCTTGAATTGGATCCACCGGAGAAGAAAAGATCGAAGAATACAACACTTGAAGCTCCATTAGTATCTTCATGAGAATAACCGGATAAGAATATTGATAGAAAAAAATGGAGAGACCTCACATCAATAAAAAGGATACTTGAATAAGAAATCTGAATCGTTGAAGAAAAAGGGTGGGTGGGCAGGAAAAACAAAGGCAACTAGGAGACGGATGAAACAAACACCGTTGATAAGAACTGATAATTGATCTTGCGAATGTTGAAGTGATCGGATCCACTTGAAGAGAGACACACCGGTTAAAAGGGATTGGCATGACAAACTTGATGATCAAGAAGGATTGGTATCCACATTGGAGTATGAGAACACCATTTCGGAAAAGGTATGGAATCAACACTTGACATTGAAGCAACTCGAATACCACAACTCAAAACAAAACAAAGGATTGGCTTGCAAAATTAGCCAGAGCAAACATATGATAGAGATTTCATCCGAAGTTTTCGTGGTGGGGCCTACACGGGCTCGATCGTACAGCACCATCATGTACAAGGCAGTGCACATGACATACGAAGCGTCCCCGAGTCGGCATAGCCAAGGACTCTTTAAGACACAACGAGACCACTATAAAACCGACCGTGAATAGGCGGACCACTAGACGTCGAACCCCAATTTCATATCATACATCTGACGGAAAGATATCCAAAGAGCTACTTGAATTCCCACCTATGAAACTCCCGAACCTTTCCGGTTATGCAATCAGGTGTTGGGGATATAGGGGAAGCATAATATCTCACCCAAACTAACAAATCCTACATCCAGTTGTATCCATCCTTCAACACATAACCAAGAAACCTTCAGAAACTATCTACCTCAACCTTCGAAAAGAATCCATTATACAAGTTATGGCGATACTCCTGAACTCCCGCCCCAGTACCGGGTGGCGTCGAGGTTATCTCACCAACAAACTGCATAAAAGAGATTTTTGATGTCGGCGAAACTAAACTCAGGTATTCTAGAACTGCAACGATAAAATTATGACGACAACACCTCAGAGCTCAACTCCTCACGGACACTTCCACAAAACCCCTGACAAGAGGCACCAAGACAATGTTCTCATCATAAAACCATCGGAACGATTCCAAGATACCCACGTGATCCTAAATTTTTTAGTGAAATTTGAGAAGAGAAGAGTCAAAACTCTATGTCAGGATGCCTTACCAGAGCGATGAGGAGACTGGGAAGTAAAAAAGAATTCCTAAAATCTCCGATATATAATTCCTAAATGACTCAAAACATTTTTCTAGACTCAACAACAGCTGCTAAATACGATCAAGCAATGGGGGCTCCTAAGGTCGGGGAAGGCTCTGATTACCAACTTGTAACGCCCTCGATGCGGCTATATCTCCCACGTGTCGAAGCACGACTTAGAGGCATAACCGCATTGAAAGCAATGTCACAAGTGAGGTAATCTTCACACGACCCATGTAATATAATCAGGGAAAGAGATACATAGTTGGCTTACAATCGCCACTTCACACAATTACATGAATAAAACACTACATCATCCAGAACAATCAAGGTCCGACTACGGAACCAAAATAAAAGAAGAACCCCAAATGTGACAAAGGTCCCCGATCGACCCCAACTGGGCTCCACTATTGATCAACTAGAACGAAACCACACAAAGGACAAGATCTTCATCGAGCTCCTCCTGAGCTTGGTTGCGTCATCTGCACGGACTCATCGGCACCTGCAAGCTGGTTTTGGAAGTATCTGTGAGCCACGGGGACTCAGCAATCTCGCACCCTCGCGATCAAGACTATTTAAGCTTATGGGTAAGGTAAAGGTAAGAGGTGGAGCTGCAGCAAGCGACTAGCATATATGGTGGCTAACATACGCAAATGAGAGCGAGAAGAGAAGGCAAAGCACGATCGATAAAAGTATGATCAAGAAGTGATCCTAAAACAACCTACGTCAAGCATAACTCCAACACCGTGTTCACTTCCCGGACTCCGCCGGAAAGAGACCATCACGGTAACACACGCTGTTGATTCATTTTAATTAAGTTAAGGTTCAAGATATCTACAACCGGACATTGACAAATTCCCATCTGCCCATAACCGCGGGCACGGCTTTCAAAAGTTCAAATCCCTGCACGGGTGTCCCAACTTAGCCCATGACAAGCTCTCACGGTCAACGAAGGAACAGACCTCCTCCCGAGATGTTCCGATCAGACTCAGTATCCCGGTACAACAAGACATTTCGATAGGGTAAAACTAAACCAGCAACACCGCCCGAATGTGCCGACAAATCCCGATAGGAGCTGCACATATCTCTTTCTCAGGGCACACTCAGATTGTCTTAGGTACGGGTAGGCCAGCCCAGAGTTGCCCCTGGTGGTCACCGGCAGCTGACAGGTTGGACCAACACTCAGAGGAGCACTGGCCCGGGGGGGGGGGTAAAATAATGATGACCCTCAGGAGCGCGACTCCCAAGGGAAAAGAA